>NW_015387951.1:0-29682 GCF_001527695.2 Protobothrops mucrosquamatus | reverse complement strand
TGTCACAGACTATAAATATTTGGTTTTTAATTGGCTTTTATAGGGGAAATGTTGTGTTGTGTTGTTTGTGTTGTGTTATTTTAATATTCTGTGAGCCGCCCTGAGTCCCGTGGGGAGAAGGGCGGCATATAAATTATGAAAAAATAAAAAAATAAATAAAATAATTAATTCCACACTAAAATTGATATTCAAATGCTTTAAGAGACGGGTGAAAAAGATGGCCTTTAAGATTTATAAATGTTGAAGATTTGTGGTGGCGCAGTGGTTAGAATGCAGTAATTCAGGCTAATTCTGCCGACTGCCAGCAGTTCGATTCTCACCGGCTCAAGGTTGACTCAGCCTTCAATCCTTCTGAGGTCGGTAAAATGAGGACCCAGATTGTTGGGGGCAATATGCTGATTCTGTAAACCGCTTAGAGAGGGCTGTAAAGCACTGTGAAGCGGTATATAAGTCTAAGTGCTATTGCTATTGCAGCAGCAGATGTCAAACACAGGTACTGAAGGATTCCGTAGCAGGGTTTTCCAACTTCAGCATTTTTGAGATGCATTGACTTAAACTCCCCAGCCAGTATATAAATTCTGGAAGTTGAAGTCAATGCATGTTAACACTGCTGAGGTTGACAAACACTATTCTATAGTCTGGAGGTAAGACAGGAAAGGTCCTCTCCAGTATCCAGAAAGAAGAGTCTTTTGAAGGGTATCTTCAAAGAGGACTCTCCTTCTGGTTTTGACATTTTGCTAGAATAATTATTAGGTTATTATTTATTTTATTTATTTAGCGTATGGCACACGAGGCCAGGAAGCTCCAATGTTATGCACAGTAGAAATCTTGGCAGCCAAGAGTCGCTGGTCCATTTGTTGCAGCGGTGCATCACAAGAGCTAGCTTCACACCAGCTGGCTTGCAGTGTCAGCTCATCCGGGACTTTCCCCTGCCGCTCCTCCACCAATCACATCTGGAAAGATCCTTGCTCCTGGGGAGGAAAGCTATGGCAAATCTAGACAGCATACTAAAAAGCAGAGACATCACCCTGCCAAAAAAAGTACGTATAGTCAAGGCCATGGTTTTCCCAATTGCTATGTATGGCTGTGAAAGTTGGACCATAAGAAAGGCTGAGCGCCAAAGAATTGAGGCCTTTGAACTATGGTGCTGGAGAAGACTCCTGCGAGTCCCCTGAACTGCAAGGCGATCAAACCGGTCAGTCCTAGAGGAGATCAACCCTGACTGCTCTTTAGAAGGCCAGATCCTGAAGTTGAAACTCAAGTACTTTGACCACCTAATGAGAAGGAAGGACTCACTGGAGAAGAGCCTAATGCTGGGAAAGATTGAGGGCAAGAAAAGAAGGGGACGACAGAGAATGAGGTGGCTGGATGGAGTTACTGAAGCAGTAGGCGTGAGCTTAAATGGACTCCAGAAGATGGTAGAGGACAGGAAGGCCTGGAGGAACGTTGTCCATGGGGTCGCGATGGGTCGGACACGACTTCGCAACTAACAACAATATCCATCTACTCGCAAAAAATGCTTTTGAACTGCTAAGAAGGCAGGAGCTAGGGACAAGAGATGGGAGCTCACTCTGTCCCACAGAGCTGGACTCAAACCACCAGAGTGCTGGCAATTGCTTAGCACATCCAGCATCATTAAGCCTCTGTGCCACCATGTCCCCTATTACCAGGTGAAGCCATCTCTTAAATCAGCGGCTCCCAACCTTTTCTACACCCCGCACCCCTAGAAACGCTTCTGATATATTCTCGCACCCCTTACAAAAGTTCAAAATAACAAATTGTGCATATACACTATAATTCTGAAACTTCTAAACCCAAGTTTTTGCCCCCCCCCCGGAATATCGTCTCGCACCCCTGATTGGGAAGCACTGTCTTAAACCATCAGATTTCAAAGCATTTAAGGCTTTAATGGTCAATACCAGCATCTTACATGATTCCTGGGAAGCCCGTGCAGTCTTAATATATGCACTATACGATCCTTGTGTTGTACGTTAATTTGCAGTTTAATTGCCATACTTTGCATTAATTGTGCCCGATACTTTCAAGGGCAGCTCCGTCTAAATCAGATAGTATTGTAGAAGTAACGGAGGTGTGGATATTCACTGTCAAATCCAACCAGCTCAGGAAGGGTTAGAACATCACTAGCCATAATTGTCTGAAAAAGCTCCTTGTCACACAATTGCTACCTGTCAATGTTTGGATAACTGAAAATGAAGGAGCCCTTCTACATTGTGAATCTACTGTCATCAAAAGGCAACCTTATTGAAAACAAATTGAACCCCAATCCTCAAAATAGTTTCTTATTTGCCAAAAACAATTCCCTCAATAGGCCTTCTAATCTCATCTTGGGAAGAATTCA
Organism: Protobothrops mucrosquamatus; assembly: GCF_001527695.2. Lineage (NCBI taxonomy): Eukaryota > Metazoa > Chordata > Lepidosauria > Squamata > Viperidae > Protobothrops > Protobothrops mucrosquamatus. The sequence continues at coordinate 27,323 of NW_015387951.1, read as the reverse complement.
CCAATGGCTTTAATTAGATGTTGACTAGCATCCGGCCCGCTCAATTCCTGGCAAATAGATGGGGAAGAAATGGAGGTAGTGACAGATTTTATTTTCCTGGGCTCCAACATCACCGCAGATGGGGACTGCAGCCAAGAAATTAAAAGACGCTTGCTCCTGGGGAGGAAAGCTATGGCAAATCTAGACAGCATACTAAAAAGCAAAGACATCACCCTGCCAACAAAAGCGCGTATAGTCAAGGCCATGGTTTTCCCAGTTGCAATGTACGGCTGTGAAAATTGGACCATAAGAAAGGCTGAGCGCCAAAGAATTGAGGCCTTTGAACTATGGTGCTGGAGAAGACTCCTGCGAGTCCCTTGGACTGCAAGGCGTTCAAACCGGTCAGTCTTAGAAGAGATCAACCCCAACTGCTCTTTAGAAGGCCAGATCCTGAAGTTGAAACTCAAGTACTTTGGCCACCTAATGAGAAGGAAGGACTCCCTGGAGAAGAGCCTAATGCTGGGAGAGATTGAGGGCAATAGAAGAAGGGGACAACAGAGAATGAGGTGGCTGGATGGAGTCACTGAAGCAGTAGGCGTGAGCTTAAAAGGACTCCAGAAGATGGTAGAGGACAGGAAGGCCTGGAGGAACATTGTCCATGGGGTTGCAATGGGTCGGACACGACTTCGCAACTAACAACAAAAAAAGCATAAGATACAAGACTGAACTTTATTGATTACTATATGATAACAGCCCAGGTACTGGACCGTAGTCTCCTCAAAATCATGTAGATATGGTCAAACAGGAACAATTGGAATCAAGATGAAATAATGTCCCCAATCCTATCAAGTGGTCGACAGACTACCATGGTTGATCGTATCAACACTAGAGATTCAAGAGAACTCTAATACGGCTCCATTATTATTAATCAATATTAGGATGCATCTGGAGCTACACAGCCATTACGTCTTCTAGAAATGGAGTACAGTATTTGAGACTGCCTATAGCTGTACAAAATTTCTCCGGGAAGGGCTTTGTTTTTCAATAATCTTGTAACTCCTCTTCTACAACATAGACACATTAGTCACTCCTCTTAATCATAGGTGCAAGCCCTAAAGGTTTATTTAATTAGCCAGAAGAAGCAAAAGTCGAATAAACATCTGCTAGTCGTCATCTCTCTACATCCCTGTCCGTAACTTTGAGATTGACTGATAAAAAAGATTCAAAAATAACAGGATGAGCAGATGTGCCAAATTTTTCATCTTCCTGCCCTTCTGACAAAATCTAAATTGAGACAGATCCAACTGACACTGTCCACAATGAATGATGGAAATCGCTCACAGGGGTTCATTGACTCTTCTGCCTCCTCTCCACACAACGTTCTACTAATTCCGCAGTGTGCAAAACCAAGGCTGTTTTGTGCAGGCACAATGGAGGCAAAGTGAACCCACTCTTCACTGCCTCCACTACTATAAAGCAGGATTTCAGATGAGTCCAAGTCCTGTGTGAACAGATCCATCCTTAGAGTTTCAACTGGCATCCAATTTGCTTTACTCTCAGCTACCAAGTAAACCAAGGCAAGAAGGCACTTAAGTGTTATGGTGACAATACCAGGTTCTGTATTCCAAAATCCACCAAGGCATTGATAGTACTGCCAAAGTGAGAAAATCCTTAAACGTAGTTAAGAGAGCACTCAGATCCTGCGTCAATCCATTTTAACCATTTACTCCATCTTTCCAGGAGATCACAAAACTGGTCAGAAGTGAGTTTTTCACGACTGGAATGGAGTTCCTCCAACTTCAGACCACAAGTTCCACTCAAACAAAATATTGTGCCCTGATGTATCTGTGAAGGCAGATACTAGTTAGGACAGGTCTTTGGTTGGCACAATGGATATGTTATCTTTAGTTACTCCTGCTTGGATAACCTCACATAAACACGTAAAACCTCTAGGGCAAAAGGCTTAAGGTAATCCAATATCATGCCTAAGATTATCTGGCTAATTAAAGAAGAGAGGGTGTCAGGTAGTGGTATGGATGCTATAGTAGCAATGTTTCTACACTGGCTCAGAATTTACTGATTGCTGAATGGAGTCTCTGATCAGAGAGATGGAATTATCTTAGGCCAGTATTTCTTAGTTTTGAAAACTTTAAAGATGTGGGGCTTCAACTCCTGTAATGCTGGCTGAGGAATTCTGGGAGTTAAAATCCACACAACTTAAAAGTTGCTGAAGTTGAGATGCATTGTCCTAGACCAGGGGTAGGCAACCTTGGCTCTTTTACGACTCGTGGGTTTCAACTCCTAGAATTCCTGAGCCAGCGCAGAAAACAGCAAAAATATTTCCAAAACGTGATTACATGACCGCAGAGGATTGGAAAAGGTTGCCAAGCACCCAAAATGCAATGACACAACCTAACTTTGATGACAGGTCATAAGTAACTTGAAGCCCAAACAGCCGTACGTTGAGAATTACCTGTGAATGCAGACATACCTACTTTTGACCAATACCTCATTATCAAAATAATAATCCTATAATAAGAAAAAAATGAAATTTTTTGGATGTTTTGATTTAAGCATTTAAATATCGCTTTTCATCTCATTCTGTAGGAAAAGGTAAAAATATTTACGTTTCTTAGAATACTTAATATAAAATGCAAAAAACAAGTATCTATATAAATAAAAATGTAAATGTTCGTTTGTTCAAAATCTTAAATCTCCGAAAGTTCTTCACCGATTGCTTTGAAATTTTGACACAATGTTGCATTCGAATACACACGTGTTTTTATATACCTATATTATATAGATGTCACACCTGTGACAGGTAAAAACATGCTTTTTTGAAAAACAGCGCCATCTGTTGGACATAAAAGCAACACACGCTTTTACCAGACTGAGCCATAGCAACACGTGGCTGGGTACAGCTAGTTATGGAATAAGTTGTGACAAAAATATATGCATTTGGTTATCAGCATCATGAAGGAAGTTGGCGATTTAAGTTCGGGGGAACTCTTCCTCGTTTCCAAAAGCTTGCAAGAATAAATACTGTATTCGGTTTCAGAAACAACTCACAAAATTACCTTTAATGGCAAAGTTAAAGAAAGCTGAACGTCTATCGATGGTATTGGAAGCCTCGCAGGTGACGGTGCTATTGCTCTTGAACATGCTGGTATCAATAGTACTTTCCACAATTATATTCCCAAAGGAAGAAAACGTTGAATCTTTATATTTGGTTTTTACATTCCCTGGAGATACGTTTGGTGAATCTGGACACCTGGAAAAAAACAAATCATCTGGATGAAAAACAAGAAAAGAAAAACTAGCGTACATCGAGAGGCAAGCAGACTTAGGGATAGCTCTGCTGTTTCTGGCTCCAGATTCTATTAGATACGTTGTTATTCCCACCAGTTATCTTAGCCAGTTGGAGTCATTTTTGCTCACATGGTGCCATGTGCTTCCATTGGCCGTTCTGTATGGCAAGTATAAAAAGACACCATTGGTTGAAAGACTCTATTGCTGTGGCTCAGGAAAGGTAGAAGACAGTTAGACACATACTCCTTTGATGCTCTTTTTCTATAGAGATATTTGAAAAAATATATCCTCCCAATAATTGATAGGTATCCTGGCCGTTCCGACACTGCTTATCTCCAGGGGCTGCTTAAGGATGAACAGGCTGTAATTATGGCGCAGGTGGCTAGATTCTGCGCAGCAGCACTGGGGATTTGTCGGAAACATAAATAAGATGTTATTTTTAGATCTTTCTAATGTTTTTTGTTTTAAAATTAATTTTATTATATGTGTTCTTATTCATCATTAGATCACGCTCAGGGCATTTTTTATATATGTACGTATGCAAGTAGCCTATAACTGGATATTTTATTGTTTCTGGCCATATGGCTGTAATAAACTGATTTGAATTTGAATAGTACTTTCTACAATTATCTTTCCAAAGGAAGAAAATGTTGAATCTCTATATTTGGTTTTTACATTCACTGGAGAAACAGTTGGTGAATTTGGACACCTGGAAAAAAACAAATCATCTGGATGAAAAACAAGAAAAGAAAAACTAGTGGATGGGTATCCCAAGGGTTATAATTTGGCATTTATACCAAGCCTTTTCTCAACCCAGTTATGCAGCCATTCTTGCTGACAAGAGAAGGAAAGTGACATGGTTAGGATATATCAATATTCTTGCTTGGAAATTCTTGGGAATTCTAATTTAATGCTTATCCTAATGCAGCCTCTGGAGATTTGGCTACTTTTAATTCAGATTCACTGAAGAAGTCTTATGTTAATCATGGCAATCTTAAATCTGATTAATTTCACAGAGTTTGCACTAAGTATAATTAAAATCGGGATCCAACTTGGTATATACCTTGAAAGTGAACAAATCTGCTAATTTTTCATTTATTTCTTGTGAACCTAATTTCTTTTCATTAATTTTCAAAATATAAAGAAAAAGTCCAATACTTCTCACTAATTACTTAGGGCATGTTGGTGGGAGTGAGATTAGAGACTTTCAACCTATGTGTTCTGGACCCCAAACATCAGTATACATCAGCAAAATTTATTGTAGGGCTGAAAGGCAGAAGACCTAGCATTAGGCAACTATCTGACAAGAGATCACAATTGTATAACTTACAATTATTAAGAACAGAATTGGGTTCTTAAAAACTGTTCTTTCTGGTATAAATAGAATTTTGGTCAGAATGGAGTGGAGTGGAGTGGAGTGGAATAGAATAGAATAGAACCAGAATAGAATAGAACAAGAATAGAGAATAGAATAGAATAGAATAGAATAGAATAGAATAGAATAGAATAGAATAGAATAGAATAGAATAGAATAGAATAGAAAAGGGAATAGAATAGAATAGAATAGAATAGAACCAGAATAGAAAAGAGAATAGAAAAGGGAATAGAATAGAATAGAATAGAATAGAACAGAACAGAATAGAATAAACTTTATTGTCACTTTAAATGTACATTAATACATTAAAATGAGATTTTGTTGCATACAGCTCTCAAAGGGTAACTACCTCCAATATACACTACATAAAGATGATGACAACAACAACACCACCAACAACAATAAATATACCCACATACATACACATATATGATCCAGAGAAACAACACAATCTAGTTTGGATATATACATTTACATGATAAGATAAATGAATCTTGTGAGTTTACAAGACGAATGGCGTAAGGAACAAAGCTGTTACAGAATCTAATAGTTCTGCTATAAATACTTCGAAACCTCCTCCCAGAGGGGAGCAACAGAAACAGACCGCAAAGTGGTTGTGTGGGGTCTCTAACAATGCTCCGAGCTCCAAGCACATATAAGTGCTTCTAGGCAGTATCCTGAATAAGGGGAAGCGAGCTTCCTATAATCTTCTCAGCTGTCCCTACCACTCTCTGTATGGACCTTCTATCTGAGGCTCTGCTATCACCAAATCAAACAGTGATGCAGGCACAGAAGAGTCTTTAAGGTACTCTCATTATATACTGCCAATATCACAATCAGAGATAGTTTATGATTAACTTGAGATGTCATGATTGCCGCTATTAATAAAAAAAGGCCTTCATTAAAATAACTTCTGAAAAATGTTTTGGATAGGAAAAACACTATAAATTAGCAATAATGTTCAAAACATCACCAAAATGGCGAGTATTTGTATCCCCACTTGCAAATGAATTACCTGCAATCAAAATACGTGCAATCTTGTTAGAAACATGGACAATTACTTTGTAGTTAACTCTTTTTTTTCTTCCAACCTTACATGTCACATTTGCTATATGATCTACTGTGTGTAGAGGGAAATCTAATTTCCCTGTATTGTCTAAAATTGTGGTACATTACATGTTACGTGATTCTTACAGTTTGATCTAGCGGTTAAGGCACCAGCTTAGAAACCAGGAGACTGTGAGTTCTAGTTCCCATTTAGGCCTAAAAGCCGGCTGGTGACTTTGGGCCATTCTGTCTCAGCCCAAACTACCTCATAGGGTTCTTGTTGTAGAGAAAATAGGAGTATGTTTGATACCTGGAGTTATTTATAAAAGTAATAAAGGTGGGGAACAAACAAAAAAATGAGCCTTGGTGGCGCAGTGGTTAGAATGCAGTATTGTAGGCTAACTCTGCCGACTGCCAGGAGTTCAATCCTGACTGGCTCAAGGTTAACTCAGCCTTCCATCTTTCTGAGGTCGGTAAAATGAGGACCCAGACTGTTGGGGGCAATATGATGACTCTATAAACCACTTAGAGGTCTGTAAAGCAGCATTTCCCAACCTTTCTGGAGACGGCGATGGCAGGGGAGGCGTGAGGGGATGGTTTTGTGCATGTGTGCTTGTGCCACTTTCATAAATACAGCTGTGTGGGCCCAGGCTTGCCCACCACTTCCTTAGCCTGGTTGTGAATGGATTGTGGCCTGGCACGGGCCGGGGATTGGGGACCCCTGCTTTAAAGCTTTACGAAGCGGTACGTAAGTCTAAGTGCTATTGCTATAAACAAAGCTGAGAGATAATAGCCATAGAGAGAAGCTATTTCGTAATCGTCATTTTACAGAGTTAAATAATTAGGGCCAAGAACATCCCAGCTGTAAATGGTTAGAAAATGTGTGACATCTCCTTTGGCCCTTACTGTTTAGTGATAAATTAAAATGACACCTTCAAGAAACAAGAAGCAAGCCACAGAAACACTGCCGAATATCGGTGTTACATCAAGAGCGTATCTCAGCCGTCAGAATTCTAATATGCCCCTGACTGAAACTATGTGATCTCCTATTTGCTTTAAGGCAAAAGAAATTAGAACTGTGCAGATAAATCTGTACAGGTAGTCTTTGACTTATGACCACAATTAAGCCCCAAATTTTGTTGTTAAGTGAGTTGAGCTTCATTTTACGACATTTTTTATTTTGGCCACAATTGTTAAGCACTCACTGCAGTTGTTAAACGAATCTGTCATAAGCCTGCTGGGAAGATAGCAAATCGCAACCGCGTGGCCACAATGTATGTATAGGATGCTGAAATCCTTGTGAATAAGGACTAGAGCCAAGTGCTCAAATTGCAAACACGTGACCCCATGGTACGACGGTTCCAGTTTTTAGGATAGCTCGTAAATCACATTTTTCAGAGCGCTGCCGTAACTCTGAACTATCATTGAAAAATACTCTCAAGGTCGATTGATTGACTGTGGGATTATATATGTATAGGGTAGATTAACATTTTATTTTTATTAGGATATCTATTGTGTAGTGGAAGAAGAAATAAATGAGAATGGTGATAAAATGAGGGATGTGAGAGATTCAGAATTAGAATATATCTGGAAGGGATACCTGAACTGACAACTTGTTAATTTAAAGTTACATTTGTTTGTGGTAATTGTAAACTGATAAAAGTTATAAAACAGGTTTAGTAGTAATAGAAATTTAAATTAGAAATGGAATATTTTAAACGTATTATGTTATTTGAGGGAAATAGAGAGGGGTCAGTGAATGTATTGAGTTGAGTTGTTTATATATGTTTTTACTTTTGAATGTTTGATTACCCAAACACCACGGTGTGTCCTGAGTACCTTTTCTTAAGAATTTAAAAAACCATTAAAATGTGTTTAAAAAAAAAATAGTCTCAAGGTCGAGGACGACCTGTACTGTACATACATCTAATGAAGGTGTAAACACAAACAGAACCCCTCCACCACAAGAGCCCCACTGGCGCAGTGGTTAGAATGCAGTATTGCAGGCTAATTCACTGCGCACTGTCAGCAGTTCGATCCTGACCGGCTCAAGGCTGACTCAGCCTTCCATCCTTCTCAGGTTGGAAAAATGAGGACCCAGATTGTTGGGGGCAATAGGCTGACTCTGTAAACTGCTTAGAGAGGGCTGTAAAGCACTGTGAAGCGGTATGTAAGTCTAAGTGCTGTTGCTATGGCTACTGCTGTATAAATTGTTTTTATTGATCATGGTCGTGTGTCTCCAATTCCCATGAATGCAAGGCACATTAAAAAGGTCCTTCTTGTGTACTGTTTGCACCTATAAGATTGTGCTGGACCGGATTGTAGCCAGCTAGAACTGTGTTAGAGTATAAATATTTGTTTAAAACCATTTTCGTTGAGTTTATGCTGTCTGGACCAGACCTACAAGGCATCTTAGTTCAGGTTCCAGAATAAAGATTCTTCTGTCCAAGTCGGTATAGTTATCAAGCAAGATTAGTGAACAGAAGTTTAGTCTCTTTTCCTATCTTTCATCCCATATGGGAGAAAATTATGTCTATGAGAACAGAATTTGCTGTGGGGTAGGATGGGTTAAGACCCTTCCTCTCCGTCCCATACCTCACTTCCAATAGAAACCCCAAGAAATTTACTTTCTCATGAGGTTTCAAGTCATGAAAAAACCCCCACACATTTGAATGTTAAAGAGTTGATTGTATTGATTCCTTATTCTTTACATTTTGAATGTTAAGAGTTGATTGTATTGATTCCTTATTCTTTACATTTAATCCAAAATCAAAATAAATGTGTAGGATCTCTTACCTTTGCTCAGTGGCTGGGCAAACATACCAGTTTATAGTAGGAGCAGGATATCCGGTAGCCACACAGAGTAGCATGCCATTGCTAAGTCTTTCCGAAGTGACAATCTCCGGTTTGGCTAGAGGATGAATGAATGAATAATAAAAAAAGAAAGAAAATAAAGAGGACAGTTTATGAGAGCTCATTTCGACTTTATTCAGATTTCAGCACAATTCTATTAAAAATACTATACCGTATCTGTACCTGCAAAAGCTCTCCATTTATAAATCTGTTTTTAAATCTTTACTCCCCCCCAATCCTTTCATCCCATTTCATGTCTCTATTCAGTATTTCAAGAAGCAAAATAAACAGGAGAAGGGATAATGGGCAGGCTTGTCTTGTGCCTTTTTTATTTTTCACACGATTTTGTTTAGATCTCCACTAACAATTATTTATTATATTATATTGCTGTGAAATATAAATCGATTTTACCCATTTTAAAATTCTCTCCAAAATTCATGTCTTCCAAAACTGTAAGCAAGAAAGTCCAGTTCAAATTGTCAAAAACATCTAAAAAAAAATCAATGCAGCTTGTTCTTCATTATGTCGTTCCAAATATTCCAAAATATCAACACAGTTCTAACATTATTCTTTAACTATCTTTTAGATAAAAAGCCAAATTGATCCTCATGAATAACCTCTTGAAAGATTCCAAGAAGAAGTGTTCCTACTGGATTTTAGAGTTAAACTCACGAGATCCTGGCTTTTGATCTGACTTTGTTATCAACAGAAAGATCAAATAATATGATTCTATACAGATTACACATAAATTGTTTAAACGTTGAATTGTGATTTGTCTAAATATATTATTTTGATATGATAGAAAACAACAAAATAACAATTATTCAGTATGTAATATATATTCATATATATATATATATTCCAGGGGTCTTCAAACTTGGCCCTTTTATGACTTGTGGACTTCAACTCCTAGAATTCCCCAGCCAGGCAGTGCCTGGGAGTTGAAGTCTGGAATTCTGGGAGTTGAAGTCCACAAGTCATAAAAGGGCCAAGTTTGAAGACCCCTGATATGTTCAATCGTATTGCAATTATAAGGTATGATAAGATTTTTTTCTTGCATTCCTATTTCTTCTTCTTCTATTTGTATGGTTTAGCTAACCATGTAGCTTTTCTTTTAAAATTTAAATCTATAACCTTTGTTCTTGTTATTACATGTACTTAAAAAAATATAATAAAATTATAATTAAAGAATTAAGGAATTGGTGTTAGCCTAAGCATTTATAATCATGCAAGCTGTGACCTAATCTTCTGTTTATCAACTTCACATTTTTCCTAGGGACTCAATGTGTTTGATACCTTTCCCCTCAAAAGCTTTCTTAATAGCACTTGAAAGACACAGTAACTTAATTCTATGCAAAGTCACCTTGCATATTGAAATTTTGCACGCTGCTCTCTATTGTGCTGCAGCAAAGAGAAATAGCAGGCTTTTGTAGAACTGCTGAATCTCACTTCCCTGCTCAGCATCAGAAGCTGTTACCTCAGCTGAGGACCAGATACAACTTTTCTGGGTGCTTAGCACTCAGAGAAATGTGGCTTGCAAAAGGGAATTACAGGATGGACAGCAGAATTAAGTGTTCCCCATTGCCTTTTTCTTGCAAAACATCCCTTGTTAATAATACTACTTTCCAATGCAGAAGCCGCTGGGCTTCAGAACACAAGGTGTTTATGAAACATATAGTCCAGGGCTAAAACAGGCTAATTTTATATCCCCCATTTTAGAGTGTGTGGCTGAAAAGCAACAATTTTCCTAAGGTAGGTTAGCAATATTTTCAAGACCCCTTTTCCAAAACCCTCTCCAACTTCATGGATTTTTTTTTACTAAACCCAAGATTTGCAATTACTGCAGTAAATCTTACGTGAAAATTGAGACTCTAGAAAGAGTACAAAGAAGAGCAATAAAGATGATTAGGGGACTGGAGGCTAAAGCATATAAGGAACGGCTGCTGGAATTGGGTATGTCTAGTTTAACGAAGAGAAGGACGAGGGGGGACATGATAGCAGTCTTCCAATATCTCAGGGGTTGCCACAAAGAAGAGGGAGTCAAGCTATTCTCCAAAGCGCCTGAAGGCAGGACAAGAAGCAACGGATGGAAACTAATCAAGGAGAGAAGCAACCTAGAAGTAAGGAGAAACTTCCTGACAGTTAGAACAATTAACCAGTGGAACAACCTGCCTCCAGAAGTGGTGAATGCTCCAACACTGGAAGATTTTAAGAAGAGACTGGACAGTCATTTGTCCGAAATGGTATAGGGTTTCCTGCCTGAGCAGGGGGTTGGACTCGATGACCTCCAAGGTCCCTTCCAACTTTACTACTACTACTACTACTACTACTACTACTACTACTACTACTACTACTACTACTATTATTATTAAATGCTAAAGTTTCAAGACTCCTAAAAACCTGAAAGATTTAGTGACCTCACACAATTTTTCAGGCCTTAGAATAATAAGTTTACTTTCTATATATGAACTTAATTTAATGCAGTTGTTGCTGGGACAGGGACAAATATTCTGACATGCTCAGCTACCAACTTGTTGACTTCTTTCTTAAGTTTCAGGTGACATTTCGGTCTCCCCCAACTATGGCATTGTGCTGGCTTGTTTGTTCTCTCACTAAAGGGATCTGGGATCAGGTTGATACCTAAGCCGGCTACCTCTGCTTACGCTTTAGCTTAAGTGGAGTTAAGGTTATTTAAAAGATTCCAGGATCATCATTCATTGTGCTGGTTTATTTAAAAGATGTTTTCCATTAAACGATAGCAAGACTGATGACTTAGTATGCGGGTACATAGCTAAGACGTATAACCGGATTTATTAAAGTTTGTCATATTTCCGCCCCAAGACGTTATACTTTCTTGCATTACATTTAAGAAATCCCAACACTGTTGCATTTAAAAGATTATTATCTGAGCCCGTGGGAAGACAGGGGCAATAAATAGGATTTGCAGACGTTTAGATTACCTGTCTTTGAAATAATGTTCAAAAGAAACAGGTACAGCAAGGAAGGCTTTTGACAAACTTTTCCATAACATCCTGTAAGGATTTATTTAATGGAGCAATTGGACAGCTGTAACAGGAATCAGGGCCAATATAATTTGTAAGTATCCAGGGCTATGTCTTGATATTCATTGCCAAATCTCCTCAGATGCAAAAAAAACCCACGAGCTTTTAACTGTAATTCCTGTACAGAAGTACAGATGAATGTTCCGTTATTTGCCTGAAAAGGCTTCAGCTTATTGGGGCTATCTCAGGGCAACAAGCCAAAAATGCTGGCCTCTCAGGAATCAAGATGTAATATGGCCACAGTCTCTAGTGCAGCAGTTCTCAACCTATGGGTCGCGACCCCATTTGGGGTCGATCGACCATTTCATGGGGGTCGCCAAGCAAGGCTGTCTGCCATTTTTTTTGTCCGCCATTTTTCCCCCCTTTTCCAGCAGGTGCCTTACCTCCCTTGGGCTGGGCCAGCTGGTGGTCGGCCTGCTCCATCTCTGCCACTTGCCAGCTACGCCTCGGCCGGCGCAGGGGGCGGAACCACGCATGCGCGGCGCTCCCGGGCAGGGAAAGTCCTCGACTTACAACCGATTGGGTAGTTCTCGACTTACGACCGGTTTAGTCCTCGACTTACGACCGGTTGGGGGTCGCGGCATTAAAAAGGTTGAGAACCACTGCTCTAGTGGAAGGCTTCCCCAAACTGTGAGGGGATCTGCCTTAAGGACTGTCCAGGGGAATTACGAAGAACCTTTTATATGTAATCCGACTTACAACAGTTCATTTAGTGATCATTCCAAGTTACAACAGCATTGAAAAAGCGACTTATGGTCATTTTTCACACTTATGATGTTGCAGTATCCCCGTGGTCACATGATTTACATTTGGATGCTTGACAGCTGAATCACGTTTAAGACGGCTGCAGTGCCCCAGGGTCATGTGAACACATTTTGCGACCTTCTGACATGCAAAGTCAATGGGGGAAGCCAGATTCACTTAACCACCGTGTTGCTAACTTAACAACTGCAGTGATTCACTTAACCTATGTGGAAAGAAAAGTCATAAAATGGGGCAAAAACACACTTAACAAATTTCTCACTTAGCAGCAGAAACGTTGGGCTCCATTGTGGTTATAAGTTGGGGACCACCGGTAAGTTGTACATGTCTTTATTAAAACATAAAGTTTTATTGCTTTCTTTTCCCAGTGTTCATTTGTGTTCATTTTGGCGTGTAGATTTTTAAGGGATGTACTTTAACATTAGACTGAAGGCTGGTGGGATGGCAAACACTTTAGGAACCCCCTATTGTTAAGTGGAAGGTTTTCTCTCGTTGAGGATAAGGAAACAGACCAAAATTTCTAAGCAGAAAACATCCAAGTATTGTACTCAAATAATTAATATTTGAGTTTCCTGAAGCAAAGCAACTAGGTCCCATGTCTCTTCTCTGTTCCTTTACCAGACATAACTGGTTAGTCTCTAGCAGGAACTGAAAAAAAAATATTCCTTTCTTTCTGTATCTATTATTTCTGCCAAAGCATCAAACTAAACAACCCACCTTTTGCAAAATTGCCAGGACTGATTTGCAACATGACTCCACTGAGTGAAAAGGTCACACAAATCCTGGACAAGGGAGTGTCAGGTAAAACTGCCCTGGGCAAGTTTGACATCTTTTTAGTTCACTCTCAAACAATCACAGTCCAAAACAAGTATAATAATAATGATAAAGTTGGAAGGGACCTTGGAGGTCATCTAGTCCAACCCCCTGCTCAGGCAGGAAACCCTATACCATTTCGGACAAATGGCTGTCCAGTTTCTTCTTAAAACCTCCAGTGTTGGAGCATTCACCGCTTCTGCAGGCAGGTTGTTCCACTGGTTAATTGTTCTAACTGTCAGGAAATTTCTCCTTAGTTCTAGGTTGCTTCTCTCCTTGGTTAGTTTCCATCCGTTGCTTCTCGTCCTGCCTTAAGGTGCTTTGGAAAATAGCTTGACTCCCTCTTCTTTGGGGCAGCCCCTGAGATACTGGAACACTGCTATCATGTCCCCCCTCGTCCTTCTCTTTGTTAAACTAGACATACCCAATTCTAGCAACCGTTCCTTATATGCTTTAGCCTCCAGTCCCCTAATCATCTTTGTTGCTCTTCTCTGTACTCTTTCTGACTCTTGCAGTTGAAATGTTGATGCTATTTTGAGAGTAAGATTATATAGACCATGCTAATCATGACATTATAAAACAGAATTCTATAATGTGTAAGATGTTAAAAAGTTGGAGTGATGGGCTGCACGCTTGTTGATAAGCCAAAATTCTTCAAAATTATTTGATGTGAGCATGACCACAATCATTGCAAAAATAACTGATTCTATTGCTGTCATGATGGGATGATCAATGTCTGTGGAGAGCCTCAACTATCCAGATCAAGGTTGTCCCAAAAGTGCTTTTCCAAAAGGCAACTGGACTTCCTTGATTTTTTTTCCTGGAAAATATTTCACTTTCATCCAAGAAGCTAAATGTTTTTAAGGAAAGAAAAAAACCAAGAAAGTCCAGTTGCCTTTTGAAAAAGCACCTTTGGGATATTCTGTTCAATCTTTTCTTGCATTTTAAGTATTTCAGGCAAGTCCTATTCTGGCCTCCAGGCCTGTTTCATAGATACACACTCTTTGTTATTACCTAAACCAAACTGACATGGAACTGACAACATGCAGAATTCTGACAGAGACATCCCATCAAAATTTACAGTATAATAATTCTGGACTATAACAATGCAAATATTGCAGACATTTCTGCCTAAATTCAGAGTAAGCTGAATCTCTCCTTAGCTCTGTCTACCTCTTAACTATTGGATCAAACCTTTTTCAGTAGTAAATATACGATTTGCTATTAAATCCTGAGCCGGTCTAGATTCCGCAATCTCATTCCTACACATCATTATTATTTCACCGCAGTTCCAAACATTGAGAAATAAGTCTAGAAAATGGCACGGCCAGCATATATGCTTTGCACTAACTCTGAAAACTCTGCCTCAGACACAGAAGAGGTTTTAAAAGCCCGTTTTTTAACTGACAGCTACTTGATCATGATCAACCATTCCTACATTGCAACATAAAGTAGTGGGCATCAGGAACAGACCAAAGAGAGCTTGTTGGATGTTTCTGTAACTGTGGGCCAAGCCATCATATGCTGGAAAGAGATTGCCTCTGTATGCAATAGCCCAGCTGCTTGAACATTTCACAATAAGGTGGATGGGAATTTTGTTTAACGCCATGTTCAATATCATTTCATTCCTCTGGATCAGTGGTTCTCAACCTTTTTAATGCCGCGACCCCAACCGGTAGTACGTCGAGGACTAAACCAGTCGTAAGTCGAGGACTAAACCAGTCATAAGTAGAAGACTACCCAACCGGTCGTAAGTCAAGGACTTTCCCTGCCCAGGAGCGCCGCACATGCGTGGTTCCGCCCCCTGCGCCGGCCGAGGCGTGGCTGGCAAGCGGCAGAGACGGAGCAGGCCGACCACCAGCTGGCCCAGCCCAAGGGAGGTAAGGCACCCGCCGGAAAAGGGGAAAAAAATGGCGGACAGCCTTGCTTGGCGACCCCCGTGAAATGGTCGATTGACCCCAAATGGGGTCCCGACCCACAGGTTGAGAACCACTGCTCTGGATCAATATTGCAAACTGAAATCGTGTTGGATCCATTAGCCTTTTCATCAAACATTAATGGGCATCTTTATCTTTGAAAATAGATAAGTGAAGAGGGGAATTCCATAATCAAAGGCTAGAAGGTTAGAAGTTCTTTTTCTCTAACCCAGACTGGAGTTATTTTGATGGTTCTTGTTGGGGTGAAGTGATTCTATTCATGGTCAAACTGGTGTAATATATACAGTAGTTGGCTCTCTATTCATAGCTTACACTGGGAACAAATTCCCTCCGGTAGGTAATGATGATAAAATACATACTGCCTCCATATTTATTTGTTCTACTAATTAGCAAGGAAACAAAGAGAGAATTCGATAGTAAACTAAATGCAAATCAACTCAATGACACTAAACGTACAACTCCTAAGACAAGAGAAATGCTAAAGCAATTTTTTTAAAGCCTGCATTTAACCATGCTTGGAATCTGTCTCAGCAGCGTTTAATAAAACTAATGAAATTAGAAACTGAAAGCATTTAATGGCAAATTATTGATAAGAGGATGGGAGTATGCAAAACAGCTTAATGAAACATTCAATAATTAATCTGCTGTAGTTGAAGCAGTGAGCAATATATAGCTATTAGCATGTCTTTTTTCCCCCTACATAATAGGGGCAATTAAAGACAATGGAGTGTATCAAGCCCATCCTTGCAAAGTAGCTCCCAGGATGAGGGTTTGGGGCTTCTGCTTATACTGTCTGGATCAGGTTGTATCACATTCCTTTGGCTACAATACAGATGAAGATGTCAACAGAGAAACAATGAATTCTAGGAAATAGCAGGTTAGAAGCATTTCCATTGCTCCTACAAGACACTCATTGTAAGTGTCAGTGAGTCTCTCCTAGTTAAGCCTGCCTCTCAGGGATGCTGTGTCTTAAAACAAAATAAGAGCAACAAAGATGATTAGTGGACTGGAGGCTAAAACATATAAGGAACGGTTGCTGGAATTGGGTATCTCTAGTCTAATGAAGAGAAGGACGAGGGGGGACATGATAGCAGTGTTCCAATATCTCAGGGGCTGCCACCAAGAAGAGGGAGTCAAGCTATTCTCCAAAGCGCCTGAAGGCAGGACAAGAAGCAACGGGTGGAAACTGATCAAGGAGAGAAGCAACCTAGAACTAAGGAGAAACTTCCTGACAGTTAGAACAATTAACCAATGGAACAACCTGCCTCCAGAAGCGGTGAATGCTCCAACACTTGAAGTTTTAAAGAAGAGACTGGACAGCCATTTGTCCGAAATGGTATAGGGTTTCCTCCCTGAGCAGGGGGTTGGACTTGATGACCTCCAAGGTCCCTTCCAACTTCATCATCATCATCATCATCATCATCATCATCATCATCATTAACCTAGTTTTGGAAGGAAATGCAGTGGCGCAGCAGCTTAAGGATGCTGCTGAGTAGAAATGGCCTAAACCACTCAAACTCTGGTGGTTCGAGTACATAACACCGCAGGATGGGATGAGCTCCCGTCACTCGTCTCTAGTTCTTACCCTGCACGCCCAGCAGTTCAAAAGCATTATTACGAGTAGATAAATGGGTACCACTCTGGGAGAAAGGCTAGCTATGAAAACAGGAGGTGCAAAACCGAATGAACTAGCAATTAGGCTGTCAGGACTACTCTGTAAAGCAGAGGTCCTCAACCTTTTGGGCATCAGGGACCGGTTATGTGGAGAAAGGTTTTTCCGTGGACCGAAGGGGGTGTAGTTTTGTGTGCTGCCTGCATCCTGTGGATGGGGTTTTCCTTCTTTGTGCGGCCCGTTTGCTGGCATGCCGCGGCCCGGTACTGGTCCACGGACCGGGGGTTGGGGACCCCTGCTGTAAAGTGTACAAATGTGTACCATATGAAATAAACAGATAAACCTAACTCTTGCAAGAAACTGGAAATATAAAGGCAGTAATGAATGATAAAATATTTGAAGCTGGACATATTTTAAATTTTAAAGAAATATACGGGTATGCAATTCTTCCATATTTAAATATACCAAGCAATTTTTCCTTAATTGAAAAAAAAACCCCTTGTAATTGACAATCAAAGAAAGTATTCTGAAAACACCATAATTACACAGTAATTCCAACTTATCACATATTTTATGTCAGACACACTGGCACTGAGTATGCAGTATCTTTTCAGAAACTAAATAATATGATTGACATGTTAGTTAAAGTTTACAGCTTAAGGCCAACCTAACACAGTCAGCTGAAAAATAACAGTAGGGGAGAGAGGTTGAAGAAATATTAAAATTAAAATACATTTTAAAATTATGCAGAGGATAAAGCACAGAAAACAAAACCAAGATACTGTTATGTTAAAACCATCAGACTGTATTCTGGTTAATTCTGAATAGTAGTTCTGTAAATGTAGGATTTTTTTTCTTACTGGAATTCTAAACAAGTAATATAGCTACTCAATAGTAACTTAATGGCTTAACCTCTTACAATCTTGTCTTACAAAGTGGGGACATGCAGTATACTTTACATACAGTATAACACATCTTGCATAGAAAAATGTTTTTGTACGTCAAATTTGAACATTTAGTTCAAATTTAGTTCAAACTTTTAATTCAGCCTGGCAAATGCAGATTTAAAACTGACTTTGGTATTTGCAAACATGTGCTTTGTTACTTACTCCTGATTTTTTTTGGGGGGGGGGGGTACTTTTGAAATAATAATTTAAACTGCAAGTCACCGTGTTGAAACAAGAGATTGCCACAGCTTAAAGCAGGACTAACGATGGCAAAAGAGGAGAGAGATTTTGGCAAACTTCATTTTGAAATAATACAATTAACATGTAATGTTATCTACTAGCACAGTGGTGGCGAACCTATGGCACGGGTGCCAGAGGCGGCACTCAGAGCCCTCTCTGTGGGCACGCGCTCCATCGCCCCAGTCCTAGGCCTTCATCTGGGTTTTATAAAACCTTTTTGCTTTAGGCCTCCACCGTCGTGTGCAAAAAAAAAAAAAAGTTCAATCAATCAGTCAATTTCAACTTCTCGCAGGGAAAAAAAAGATCTTGCAAAGTTGGAAGTGATTGATTGAACTTTTTAGTCCCACCCAGTCTGCCGTTACCACGGCAGCCACACCCAGCCAATGGGCCACACCCACCCGGCACCCGACGATGCATAAGTGGGTTTTGGGTTGCAGTTTGGGCACTCGGTCTCTAAAAGGTTCGCCATCACTGTACTAGCATATAACATTAAGATATGGTTCATGCTAAGAAAGTAAAACATGATCTGAAAACCAATTGTTTGATGAAATTCAATACACAGCACTAAAAGTGGGCAGCTATTTTAGTGCTTCATTAGGAACAGGGACACAAAGTTGTACCACCAAGAATCACCGATTTGCTGTAATGTTTCAGTGGCATAATATTGGGATATTTCAGGGGCTGTAAGAAAGGAACTGAGAGTCATATCCATTTGAATGATATTGAAGGCATCTGCATTCAAAGGAGCAATGGATAAAATGCAAGCTAATTCTGCCGACTGCCAGCAGTTCAATTCTCACCGGCTTGAAGGCTGACTCAGACTTTCATCCTTCCGAGGTCAGTAAACTGAGGACCCAGATCGTTGGGGGCAATGTGCTGACTCTGTAAACTGCTTAGAGAGGGCTGTAAAGTACTGCGAAGCGGTATATAAAGTCTAAGTGCTATTGCTATCACTATTCAGACACAAGGGGCTATCTCAGTGATGGCGAACCTTTTAGAGACCGAGTGCCCAAACTGTAACCCAAAACCCACTTATTTATCGCCGGGTGCCGGGTGGGCGTGGCCCACTGGGTGTGTGTGGGTGTGGTAGTCATGGCAGATTGGGTAGGTGTGGCCAAGGTGGGCGTGATCACCTCAATGTTGCTCGTGGGGAGGGACGCCTGTGGGGGCCGGGCAGAGTTGGGGGAGATCCAGGGGGTCTCTGGCAGGTGGGGCAGTGGGCAGGAGGCTCGTCCTGCGGGGTGAGGCGAGGCAGGGCGGGGGTGCTATTGTCACAGGGCAAGGTGAGGCAGGGACCGGGGTGGCTGCAGCCTGACACCATCGGCCCTGCACACAGAGACCAGCGAGCGCATGGGTGCTGGGATGCATCCAGCCATGTGGGACCTCGGCGAGTTAGCGGGCGGCTGGTTGAAGAGGGATGGTTGCCATCTCCGGGGCATGGCGAGAGTGCCCACAGAGAGGGCTCTGAGTGCCGCCTCTGGCATGCGTGCCATAGGTTCGCCACCCCTGGGCTATCTCCTAATTTGCAAATCTTACTTTATAGAACGCCCTTCATTTCAGCCATCAAATCAATAGAATCTCCATGTGCAATTTGCTTTAGTTAAAGGCAAAACCTGGTGGCAAAGAAATGTCATAGACTGCTGTTTACTTACTGTTTACATAGACATTAAATGTTATAGAGGAATTGGCGTCTGAGTTGGAGACAAAAAATGTATAAAGACCTCCTTCTATTTCCTTTAGCCGTGTAAGGTGAAGCTCACTGGAATAGCTACAGGAGGAATAAAACAGCAACTTTCATTATTCACTTCATGGCAGGCAGTCTAGGTGCATTTTATAATATACTGCTAAAATTAAACAGACAGCTTATGCATGGGTTTATACAATCCGGTGCAGTGAGAACTGTGATTTTTTTTTTCTATTTAGTCCCTTTGAATCATTTCAGTTTGCTGCATGGGAAGCTGTCTGAAAGCTCCTAAATTAATATATTTATACATTTTAAAAAGTCAATGTGCTTTTACAATTTGCATAGTTCACGTACACATTTTAGAGAAAATTAAGATTTAAGAAACTATATGAGTTCAAGTTGTATTCAGAGTACTCAGCGTGAATTGGTTCCGGGAGGTGCAATGAGTACCAAAAACAATGAGTACCAGACAAATTTTTCACATAAGGAATAATGTAGTGCAGGGGTCTTCAAACTTGTCAACTTTAAGACTTGTAGACTTCAACTCCCAGAATTCCTCAGCCAGCCAGGAATGGCTGAGGAATTAATAATAATAACAATAAAGTTGGAAGGGACCTTGGAGGTCATCAAGTCCAACCCCCTGCTCAGGCAGGTAACCCTATACCATTTTGGACAAATGGCTGTCCAGTTTCTTCTTAAAAACCTCCAGCGTTGGAGCATTCACCGCTTCTGGAGGCAGGTTGTTCCACTGGTTAATTGTTCTAACTGTCTAACTGTTAATTGTTCTAACTTCAATTCTGGGAGTTGAAGTCCACAAGTCTTAAAGTTGCCACGTTTGAAGAGCCCTGATGTAGTGAGTCACAAGGCAGCCAACAACGACAAGATCTAGCTTGTGCATCGAGTACCAAACAAACGATGAGTACTGGGGCAAACTTTTGAGTTGAAGTCCACAAGTCTTAAAGTTGCCAAGTTTGAAGGCCCCTGCACTACATTATTCCTTATGTGAAAAATTTGTTTGGTACTCATTGTTTTTGGTACTCGTTGCACCTCCCGGAACCAATTCACGCTGAGTACTCTGAATACAACCAAATTGTACCACTGTATTTCTCAATTTGTTTTACAAACTCCTAGAGGTAAAGCCAGACAGGTTGCCACCAATGAAAATGAGCTTGCCCCACCGTTTCAAAATAAATGCTGCAGAATTGACCTCGGATTGTTTCCTCTGGAACAAAGGTTGAGGAGATGTGCAACATTTTTCTGAACACACAACACCGTAGGATCGTATCTGTGTATGTCACTGAATCTCTGGTTGCTGCTCCCCCCCCCCACATGCAGAATAGGCTTTACTTGACTGGCAAAAAAGCTTCTCCGGACACTGAATATCCTTGAATGAAGGAAAATGGAAACAAATTTTGAAGCTATTTCTTCTTACTTAGCAAAACTAAGCACTATTATTTGCTATTTGGAAAAAGCACCCAACCCACAGCCAAAAGTGGCAATATCACAGTTAATTTTATCTCACATAAGCGACTGGCAACAGTGGTTGAGCACCAATTTTACCAAAATGATCCATCTGTGGCCCCCCCAAAAAACCATTTAGATCCAACACTCTTTATAAACACAGGACAAAGTGAAAATAACCTAGAGCAGTGATGGCGAACCTTTTAGAGACCCAGTGCCCAAACCGCAGCCCAAAACCCACTTACTGTATTTATCGCAATGTGCCAGGGATGCATCAGCATTGTGGTGCCCTCGGGGGGCATGGCCCACGGGGTGGGCGTGGCTGCAGTGGTCACGGCAGACTGAGTAGGCATGGCCGGGGTCAGCATGGCCACCTTGATGTTGCTCGTGGGGGGGATGCCTGTGGGAGATCCTGGGGGTCTCTGGTGGGTGGGGTAGTGGGCAGGAGGCTCATCCTGCGGGGTGAGGTGGGGGTAGGGTGGGGGTGCCATTGCTGCAGGGCAAGGCGAGGCAGGGACGGCTGCTGCCTGACACCATCGGCCCCCGCACACAGAGCCCAGCAAGCACATGGGGGCATGCTCTACCACCTCTACTCGAGCTTGCTAGCCAGCTGCTTCGCCTCCTTTGTGCTGGGTGGGGCTGCTGCTCCGGGCGCCAGCAGTGGCCTAATGGACCTACGCGAGCTGGCGGCCGCGGTGTCGGCAGGTGTGCCCACAGAGAGGGCTCTGAGTGCCGCCTCTGGCACGCGTGCCATAGGTTCGCCATCACTGACCTAGAGCTAGATACTTAGCTATTGCCCACTGTTTTGATTTCCTCCAAAGTGTCTGGGCAACTCGTCACAGCCAACCTGCCCACGGAACAACTCGTGGCGGGATAATTCAATGATGTATTAATCATTTTATTCAGTAAACTTTTTAATGGAGGCATTATTAATGCAAGGAAATGAAAAATTAGAACTAGCAAACCAAAGCTTAGAAGGAGCAGTTGCAGCTTTGGAAATGGAGAAAGCAGTACACTATCTAAGATTCCAAAATCTACCTGAAGATAAACAAGAAGATATAGCAGAAGTGATTAATTTACTGGCGGAGGCCTTAAAAACAGAACGCAGGCTACTTCTGCTGACTCCCGGCTGCCTGCAGTTCAGCAGTTCGAGTCTCACTGGCTCAAGGTTGACTCAGCCTTCCATCCTTCCAAATTGGGTAAAATGAGGACCCAGATCGTTGGGGGCAAGAGGCTGACTCTGTAAACAGGCTGTAAAGCACTGTGAAGCAGTGCTAAGTGCTATTGCTATTTCCGGATTGACTTTCTTTATTTTATTACTAGCTGTACCCAGCCACGCGTTGCTGTGGCTCAGTCTGGTAAAAGCGTGTGTTGCTTTTACGTCCAGCAGATGGCGCTGTTTTTCAAAAAAAGCATGTTTTTACCTGTCACAGGTGTGACATCTATATAATATAGGTATATAAAAACACACGCGTATTCGAATGCAACGTTGTGTCAAAATTTCAAAGCAATCGGTGAAGAACTTTCGGAGATTTAAGATTTTGAACAAACGAACATTTACATTTTTATTTATATAGATTATTGGGTCATGGTTCCGTTGAAATTAATTTAACTTTTGTATTTGTTGAATTGTCCTGCAGTAAGATGTTCTCGCAGTGAGTTGGGCATGATGAGTTGTACCACAGCAAGTTGGCTGTGGCAAATTGTCTCATTCTGCCTCCAAACTGCTGCAGGAGTTTTTTAAAAAAAACGGAGAAAATAAAATAGCAAGATAACATCCTGGCTAAGCCTCTTTTTAAACATCTGATGTCTCATAGTTTTCAGGTAAAGAGGAAGAGTGGCCAACATATCCTAGGAAAAAGAGATTCAATTAAGGAAGGGGAAGTTGGCAACCATTAGATTCCAAGAAAAGCAGGAAGATCTTTTCCAAGCCAAGTCTGTATAATGTATTCCTACAGAAAATTAACAGAACGATCTCCGTACGTTGCTACTTTGGTTCCACATCTTGCATTACCTGTTTTTGTCTATGTTTGTGACTCTCACATAATGATCAGATGAATTCTGCAGTGTTACATTCATGTATAGCCACGTTTCTTCTTCTGGTTTAGGATACGCTTCATACGTCACTACCAAGCCCAGATTTTCTCCGTCATTGACATAGAGTGTTGTATTTGTTGAAGTGGATAAACTGACATATCCTTTACCTGGTGGAAAATTTTTAAAACCTCTCTTGAGAATCTTTGTATATATTAACATTCATAAAATGCTAAAGCCAAGGTCAATGAATAAAAAAATCCAAATAAATTGCAACTTGCAGAAAAGCAAGCCTTATTAGTTAATGAGTGCTAACGACATTTTACTGAATGAAGGGAACAAAATAATGTCTCATGCTTTACACGCAGACCGTATCTTTATATACCATCTACACCTATCGGATCACCACTGATTTCCGGAGGCCATTCAAATCAATGAGTATTTATTTTTACTTTATCCCATTAATACAGCCTACTATTTGCCTGGATGGGTTCCCAACAAGGTTGGCATGAAAAAAAAAGACCAATAAACATAAAACAAAACCAGCAATAACTAATTATCAATTATAAAAATAACTTCATATTAATATCACAGAACAATCATATTAGCTCCAGAACAGCAGAAATTTTCCCAGTTTCTTAAATAACACATGTCTACAACAGATACTTCAAAACAAATGACTACAATTAATCAAGAAAATCATAGCAATTGGAACAATCACTCTGAAAGTGTCACCTTGTTTTAGCTACTAGCCTATCTTTAAGGATTTTTTTTTAACAATGATGCATCTCTTCGTATTTCTAGAAATGTGCCCATCATATTTGCCACTGTTAATGGCAAATATTGTATCTTCATCGTCAAAAAATTCTACAATATGACATCTAGATTTTATTTACTTCCTATGTAAAATAATACGTAGCATCTAAGCGGCAGAGCAAGTAGGAGAAAAAAAACACCCCTTTTTGCCAATTACAGATAAAGACATGTTCAGAATACTTCTGCTAATTACACTACATGAATATGCTCCTAATCAGTTTAGCACTTATGGTAATTTTAATATTTAAAAAGTATTACGTGTCACAGCAATCTAGCACTCTGGGGTGGCTTTTCAAGAAAGCATGTTAATAAACAGCAAAGTGTAAACATCTTTGATGGCTTCTGGCGAAGGGTGTGCAAGACACAATGGACCCAGCTTTTTAGCGAGACTCTGGAAATCAAACCTTTCACACTAAAATGGATTCTTTGGGCACAATCCAGTATGATTCAGGGAGCAGGTTTCTCTGTTCAATTACCAGATGAGGCTTTATTCCATAGGCTTGCCATTATGAAAGTATGTAAGAACCGTACTTTTTCACAGTAACCATCGTAATTTTAATAGTCCCTTCTCTCTTGTCTTCTTAAAAAATTGCTCCGCAACATTTGATACCCAAAACGTTTGCGCTCATATGACTGCAGTGTTTCTCAACTTTGGCAACTTGCAAACTGTGTAGACTTCAACTCCCAGGATTCCTCAGCCAGCAGGATCCAAAGCCTTGTCCTTTAGTCAGTACCATCTTTTTTTTTCCTCTTCCCTTTTTTCAATTCAAGATTTACATGATCTTTCTTTCTTTCTTTCTTTCTTTCTTTCTTTCTTTCTTTCTTTCTTTCTTTCTTTCTTTCTTTCTTCTTTTTTTGAGTGATCTCATGCTTTAAAGACAAGGCAGAACCTGGACAAAAGCTACTAGGGGCATGCCAAGGTCTGGATTTGAAGGGCAAAGTATCATTAGTTCTCTATGATCTGTTGAGGATTCTCAGATCAAATATATTTTCTCTTGGAGTCACATGTCCATTGCAGAAACTCAGGAAAAGGAGCAGCTATTTTCAGGCATTTATTATTGGGGCTTCAAGCAATATACCGCATGCTCCTAATCCCATTTTGCCTTTCAAATCTAATTCTCTGCACAACCTAAAAAACTGTATTTAATATAGTATTTAAGAACTTTAGAAGTATTTAAAACTTCCTAACACTCAGAACAATTAACCAGTGGAAGAGCTTGCCTTCAGAGGTTGTGGGTGCTTCATCACTAGGTTTTTAAGAGACTGGACAACCACTTATCTGAAATGTATAGGGTCACCTGGTTGAGCAGGGGGTTGGAATATAGAAGATCTCTAAGATCCATTCCTATTCTATTCTATTCTATTCTATTCTATTCTACTCCTGTTCTGTTCTATTCTATTCTATTCTATTCTATTCTATTCTATTCTACTCTACTCCTGTTCTGTTCTATTCTAATTCTGCTCTTATTCTATTCTGTTCTATTCTATTTTCTATTCTATTTTCTATTCTATTTTCTATTCTATTTCTGCTCTTGTTCTGTCCTATTCCTATTCCTATTCCATTCCATTCTATTCTTGTTCTGTTCTATTCTAATTCTGCTCTTATTCTATTCTATTCTATTCTGCTCTTGTTCTGTCCTATTCCTATTCTATTCTACTCTTGTTCTGTTCTGTTCTATTCTATTCTAATTCTGCTCTTATTCTATTCTATTCTGTTCTATTTTCTATTCTATTCTATTCTATTCTAATTTAAACATTACTAGCAAGATTTCTTTTCAGGTACTTTATATATTTTCCCTTCTAAACACATTAAAAATGTAATGACAACTTTTAAAGGAACTCAGGGCTATTTTTGACACTAAGGCAGGGTTTCTCTGATATTTTTTTTAATAATTCTGTCTCAGTTTTAAACCTACTTCTTATGTCACACAGCAACCTTCTTTTGTTGTGGAAACACAATGATATAGACATTAAGAGATACATAAACAAACACCTGGGAGAAATTTCTTGACACAACCTGTTGTTCTGACAAAGCTCACATTCATCTTAAGGTGAGTTTGAAATGAAAATATTCCTGACTGTACCCCATGACCAAATAGGTAACAGGAAACTTTCATAATTTCATAGAAGACACAGTATGTTTCTAAGATAATTACAGGTGCTCCTTTACACAATATAAATTGGATGCCAAACAGTAAACAAACCTCATGATATCTCTGTGCCTATACCAACATTTTATTGTATGTTTACAGTGTTCCCACCGAGACTGATTCTTTTTTTTTTGTAAAAGGAAAGCAGGCTTTGAACCTTCATGCTTACCAAGTCTCATACAACACTGGAGAAACTTTGGAGAACATTGGGGACCCACCATCCAGAGCCTTATTCTGCCAGCAGACTAATGGGATGCTTTTATGGATTACAATCAGGCTCTTAATGTTTGATCTGCCAAGTCTGTTTTTTGGCATATCCATGAGGCTAGCAACGACGTGATGGATTTTCACAGGGCATGAAGGTAAAGGCAACTGCCAAAAAAGTCACATCATTCCAGAAGTATTGATTAGGCATTCAAAGGGACTTTAGCTAAAGCAGTGGTTCTCAACCTTTTTAATGCTGCGACCCCCAACCGGTCGTAAGTCGAGGACTAAACCGGTCGTATGTTGAGGACTAAACCAGTTGTAAGTCAAGGACTACCCAACCGGTCGTAAGTCGAGGACTTTCCCTGCCCGGGAGCGCCGCGCATGCGTGGTTCTGCCCCCTGCGCCGGCCGAGGCGTAGCTGGCAAGCGGCAGAGACGGAGCAGGCCGACCACCAGCTGACCCAGCCCAAGGGAGGTAAGGCACCCGCCGGAAAAGGGGGAAAAAATGGCGGACAGCCTTGCTTGGCGACCCCCGTGAAATGGTCGATCGACCCCAAATGGGGTCGCGACCCATAGGTTGAGAACCGCTGAGCTAAAGGAACACCTTTTTTATAGAGGTCTATGGAGATTCTCAGTCATCCAGGTCACAATTATTCTACAGATGCTTTTTTCACGAGGCAATTGGACTTTCTTGTTTTTCTCTGAAGATGTTCCGCTTCTCATCCAAGAAGTTTCTTCAGCTCTGACTGGATGGTGGGGAATGGGAGGGTTTATATTCAGAGCTGAAGAAGCTTCTTGGATGAGAAGCGAAACGTCGTCAAAGAAAAACAAGGAAGTCCAGTTGCCTCATGGGAAAAAAGCACATTTGGGACTTCTTTATAGACTTCACATTCTCCAACTAGGTAGAGCTAGGAGCACCTCTCAGAAGATCTGCAATGAATGGGGGCATGTCGTTCCTACTTCTCCCTTTTCCATAATAACAGAGTAAGAGTTGAAAGGGACCTTGGAGGTCTTCTAGTCCAACCCCTGCTCAAGT
>NW_015387950.1:237350-280907 GCF_001527695.2 Protobothrops mucrosquamatus | reverse complement strand
GAAACTTCCTGACAGTGAGAACAATTAACCAGTGGAACAACCTGCCTCCAGAAGCGGTGAATGCTCCAACACTGGAAGTTTTTAAGAAGAGACTGGACAGCCATTTGTCCGAAATGGTATAGGGTTTCCTGCCTGAGCAGGGGGTTGGACTAGATGACCTTCAAGGTCCCTTCCAACTTTACTATTATTATTATTATTTTCAGAGATGGGTCACCATTGCCTTCCTTCTAGGGCTGAGAATCAGGGAATGGCCCAAGGTCATCCAGCTGGCTTCGTGTCTAAGGCAGGACTAGAACTCAGGGCTCTCAGTTTCTAGGCTGATGTTTCAACCACTAAACCAAACTGGCTTTTTCTCCCAATTCAACAAACTTGGCCGGTCTTTTTTTTTTCTTTCCATTAGGTAGAAAGCCTTACCCAAATGAGGCTTTCAGTGAACAAAGGCCAGGCTTTGAGGTTGAAAGCAAATCCTCCTGTCTTTTGCTGAGGCTGTTTTTCTTTGCTGTAGAGAAAAAAAACCCCTAGCAAGAGCTCTGTGGGGAACTTTTGGAAGCTGTCCTGCTCCATCAGCTGAATAAGAGCAGCTCCTGCTGGCTCCAGCAGCCGCACCGTCACCTGACTCAGCATTTTCTGCCCTCTGAAGAGCTTTGCTTCTCTGCCCACCCCCCCCCTTCTCAGGTCATGTGTGTTCATGTTACAATGATTAATATGCTTAATTTTGCAGCATCTTGGCCTGGAAGAAAAATACCATCCGCCTATACATATACCTCTGGGGAACCAAGGAGGCAGCGAGACAGCTGCAGACTCTCATGTATGTGTGGATAGAGATAGGAGCTGAAAGGCTGCACAGCAGATGGCCCATCCATTTGGTTCCTGCTTTGTTACCTTCCCTCCCACCCACATTGCACGCAGTCCCAGAGATTGTTCCTTTATTGTGCGAGAAGTGCAATAAATAGACTGCTCCTTCTACAGCCCTCCAGAAAATGCCTCTCGTTCCTAGAAATGGACTGGGTGCCCAAGTCAGGTGGTTGGGTCCTAGCTGTTCTTATCTTCCCAGACATAGATATTCCACAAGAGGTTGTGGAGAATAACAGGGTTAAGATCCTGTGGGACTTCCAGATCCAAATGGACAGGCAGATACGGGCCAATTAACCAGATTTGTGGTAGTAGACTAGGCCAGAGGACAGCGGTGGTGATAGATGTAACAGTACCACGTAACAGGAACATCACCAAGAAGAAGTATGAGAAGCCAGAGAAGAAGAAAGGATGTGGAAAGTAAAGGCCAAAGTGCTCCCAGTTGTGGAAGGAGCACTTGGGGCTGTGATTCCTGAACTAGGAGATTGGCTCAAGAGATCTCAGGAACAACATCTGCGCAGAACCCTCAAATTCTCAGGCTTCTGGTAGGGGAGTTGAGATTGAGGAAGGTACTGGCCACCCATACAGAGAGAAGGTTGTGTTTGTGTACAAACACAAGCACACAAACATAATTTGGGGGTTGGACTAGGAGACCCCCAAGATCCCATCAATCCTATGATTCTATGATTTTACACCCCCCTCCCCACAGCATATGCTATTGAGGATAACCTGAGGGTCTTATCCAGCTATATTGTTCCTAGCTTATGGCCATCAGTATGCATTCTCCTGAGACAATGCCTGCTAATAACTGAAAGAGTAGCATCTTGTTGAAGTATAGTGAGAGCTAGGGAAGAATAGAGGCACTGGGCAGACTCTTCAGTTGGTCTTTTCATTAAACAAGAAAAGATACAGGACTATCTCTCTCTGCTTGTTTTGGCTCATCTGATAAAAACTGGCAGTATTGGCTCATGCCAGGTCCCATAAGAAAAGCAATGCCAACTTGTGGTATCTTGAAGAGTGCAAAGACAGAATTAAAAATTTCAGCCATATCCCCTTTGTTGCAGGAGACGTTGCAGCATCTATCCATGTTCCTTGCACATTTTGGAAGAGATTTTATGCCGGGAGGCAATTGGTTTGGTGCCTGGGGTTGCTTATATCTTATTTTTATTACTTGTATTGCACTGCCAAAATCATTGTGTGAGGTGGGTAGTCACATAAATTGTGTACTTTAAATAAACAAAAGTGCCATTTCCCATTTGCAAAAATGTGGCCCATCCTTATCTTAGTCTAATCTGAGCTTCCTCGGGAAGCTGATTGGAACAGATATCTGTTATTTTCAATCCTTCAAGACATGCTCCAGATCAAGATATAGGCACTGTTGGGATTCCTGGAATTTTCTTTACTGCTGTAGGGTAGAATTTATTATTAAATTTATATGACATTATGTATTGAATTTATCTCGCTATTCAAAGCGACTCTATCACAAAAGCAATAACAATCTTGAAAGCCTTAACAGGAACAGAGTTGGAAGGAACCTTGGAGGTTATCTAGTCCAATGCCCTGCTTTCGCAGGAGACCTATACTATTTCTGATAAATGGCTGTCCAGTCTCTTCTTAAAAAGCCTCCAGTGATGGGGCATCCACAACTTCTGAAGGAAATTTGTTCCACTGGTTAATTGTTCTCACTGTTTGGAATTTTCTCCTTAGTTCTAGGTTGCTTCTCTCCTTGGTTAGTTTCCATCCATTGTTTCTTGTCATGCCTACAGGTACTTTGGTAAATAAGTTGCCCCCCTCTTCCTTACTCCAACTTATACCAAACAAAGTCAAGGCAGGGTTATGTTAAACTTTTCCCCCCTCAGGCTTGAATAATCTTTCCTGAAAGTCTACCTTAATAGTGCAATCCCCCCCACAATAGCTACATTCCTTCATAGTTATAATGTTCATGCTGTGAATTCTCTTCAGGATTCATGGTGGATATATGGTCAGACTGTATAACAACAACAACAACAACAACAACAACAACAACAACAACAACAATAATAATAATAATAATAATAATAATAATAATAATAATTTTATTGTCACTTTGAAAGTACACCAATAGGCATACATCAAAATGAAATTTCGTTGCATACAGCTCTCAAAGGGTCACCACCTCCGATATACACTCCTTGTTCGTGGCCAGCTCAAGTTACAGACCTATAGTACTATAGGTGTAAATAAAAACCTCTCACACACCAGAAATTCAGAACTTTACAGCAGCCTCTTTCTTGTTCTTCTTCTGAACACCAGAAGAACATGTGAACCTCCCAAACACCTGACGGTTTTCATGTATAATTATCCATTCATGCTTTTGAGCCATCTGATAGTAATTTAAAGGGAGATAGATTTCCTACAGGCTCCAAGTACTAGTAACACTGAAGAAGAATGAGAGCTCTTCAAAAGTGAGAGACAGAGAAAAAAAGCTGGCATTTGAAAAGAAGCTGAATGCAGTGGGGTACTTGGGAACATGGCCTGTTCTTTTAGAGTTTCATATTGGATTTCTTGAGATGTTCCTGGCATGGCAGAGGAAAAGATTTCTTAAGAGGAAAATCGAAGAGAGAAAATTAAATTATGCGCACATAGATTGGAGATGGGTAATTTCTTTTTTCCTAATGGGAGAAAAAGGGTTGCTAGTCTGCAGCTGCATTCTCTCTATAGTTAACTGTAACATTTAAAAAAAGTACCTTACCATTTTTATCTTACTTTAGGAATACATTTGCATAGATATTTGGAACAAGATCCTTGATTGGATGTATTGTAATTGAGAACTTCCACAGTGAACTGGTGAAGAGGAACACAATTTACCTGATTGTCTTCACACCAAGACCCATCCAGGGAGAATATTTATAAACCATTATTGGCTGTGCAGATTTATGCCCTATCAAACTGATACAAATACTCATATTTTTATCCCTGATTCCCTATCTGGTAGTCAAAAATTACATCAATAACTAAAGCCAGTCTACTTTTCTCTAACTATGCTTTGATAGCTCCATTTCATGTATAAAAAGTACAAGGCTTTTTTTTCTTATAAAAGTATCAAAACGATAGATCACTCAGCAACAATTTGAGAATCCTTTAATTATTATTACATAATGTATGGGCCATCCCCAGATTCTATAAATGTGAACATAAATATATATTTCATCATCTCCTCTTCTTATCTTTGTATATATACACTAGCTGAAAAATCTCATGTATATATAATAAGAGTATATTCTCCAGTGAATTATAGCAGGGGTCTTCAATCTTGGCCCTTTTATGACTTGTGGACTTCAACTCCCAGAATTCCTCAGCCAGCGTGCCTGGCTGAGGAATTTTGGGAGTTGAAGTCCACAAGTCACAAAAGGGCCAAGTTTTAAGACCCCTGAATTATAGTCAAATGCATACATACACATATACATACACATATACATACACACACATTCACATTGGCATCTCTGTGTAGTTACATATATAGATATTTTTATCCCTCTTTTATTATTTTCATGAACATACATAATACTCTTTCCTCCTGTTTTCCCCACCACAGGAATCCTGTGAAGTAGGCTGGTGGCCTAGAGGTGAAGACACTTGCCTCACACTCAGGAGGTTGAGAGTTCAATCCTAAACCGGATTAGATGTTTATCGGGATGCAAAGAGAAAATATCTGCTGCAAACTTTGCTTAGGCGTCAGGAAGGGCATCCTAGCAGTAAACTCAGCTCCATTCAGTCATCCCGACGCCATCCTGATAAAGTGGATTACAGGATCATAAAAAGAAAAATACACACACACACAAACACACAAAGAGTACATGCACACAGACACACAAAGACATACAAACAATATAGGATCTTACAGAGAAATATAATTGCTAGCTAGTTCAAGAGAGCCTTAGTACATTATATTAAGGGTCCACTCCGTTCAGCATTTTATTTCCATCCAAGATAGAAGAGAAATATAACTTTCTCTCCATGAATCTTGAAATCAGGAGAAGAAGGCAATAGCCTTTTGTTGTTGTTTATTTTCCTGTCATCGCTTCCTGTGTTCGAGTACTGCCTCTGTAATACAGGCTTCAGTTAACTGGCAAAACAAATTGCAGCTGATTGCACCCCTCATGAATCTATATAAGCATCTGAACAAGTGGGCATAATATCTTGAGGCTGTTAAATTCTAAAAGTTAATTCTATGCTATGTAAAATACTCCTTTTTTTCTGTCCTAAAAACTATTCAGAGTCATTTAATGACATCTCTCCTTCTTCCTCCCAGTTCTAGTGTTAACAATTTTATCAAATGTTTTAACCAATTTTGTGGTCATGTTCTGCAATGTTGTAAATATATGTTTTAAATAAATAATCAGTAATAATCTGTAATGGGGAAAAGAGCTCTCATGCAAAAGTGTAGCCTCTGCAAAATCCTATTATATAATTTCTTCCTACTCTCTCCTTTGATTGCACAGAGAAGCATACAAGATACATAAAATTGTTTCATTTGTGGGGTCACTTGAGCAATTATTCTAGTAGAGTCTTCAGTGTTCCCCCAAAATCTAACATCTCCCAGGTACATTAGAAGAGTTTTATATTTTCACTGAATTATTATGAAAACTAAATGGGAACTAGTGATAGAAAAACTACTGTATATTTCTAGATACTTAGATCCAAAGAACAGGGAAGGAGCAACAATTTAATGCCTTTTAATTTTATTCATTATATTCATATCATTAAGGAAAAAAGTGTGTTTTGAAATTATGCATGGATTACGCATAGGTGCTGTTTTAGATAAGAAACTTGGTGGGCAAAATGAAAACGTCTGTCCTTTCACTTCTTTTTTTAATGAATACTTAGGTTAAAAATATCTATTTTAAATCAGCTGACCAATTAACCTTTCAACAGATCCAAAGGTTTAATCAAGTGTATTAACTAATGAATTGATTGACTGTTGCCATTCATGAATATTTTTATCCCGTGTCAGTGGAGAAAAATTGCAGAACATTAAGTGTAATTCTTAAGACTCTTTAAAAAAAAAAAGCTAATCTTTATGGTTACAGATACGTACCTGAAAAGAAATACCAGTAGGAAGCCTGTAGAAGTGTGCTGGGAATTAAGGGTGGAACTGGGATAAGTAAAAAGTTCACTAACCCTTCCCTAGCCTGATGACTTCTAGATGTACTTTGCAGCTTTCCTAGACAGCATGATTGATAACTAGGAATTCTCAGAGTTCTGAGGGAAAAAAAAGACATTTGGTTGTGGAATTTTAAGTAGTTTTTTCCTAGTCCAGGTCTAAATGCGTGAAACATTAGGAACCCTACCCTTTTCTCCTGCATGCCAAATATAATGTCTTATTTATTGTATTTATTACATTTATTTATCATATTCAACCAACCTGCCTCGCAGGGTTGTTTTTGTGGGGAAAATAGGAGGAAGGATATGTGTTGGATATGTTCATACAACCTTAGATTGTTTCTAAAAACAATAAAGTTGGAATACAAATAAATAAATAATATTTATATGGTTGCCCTCTCATAGATTTGTGACTCTGGGTGGCAAAGCAATCATAAAAAACTGACAATTAAAAAATCAGCACTTAAAAGGTATTTATTCAGTTATCCCAGATGAATATTTCTTTGAGCAATAAATGTCTTGGCTGTACATGGCCAACCAGAATGAGACCTGGAGATGGTTCAGAAAGACACTCAAACATAGAACATTGAATATCAGAGTTGGAAGGGACCTGGAGGTCTTCTAGTCCAACTCCCTGCTCAAGCAGGGGACCCTATACCATTTCAGACAGGTGGCTGTCCAGTCTCTTCTTAAAAGCTTCCAGTGATGGAGCACCCACAAAGTCTGGAGGCAAGCTGTTCCAATGGCTGATTGTTCTAACCTTTAGAAAATTTCTCCTTAGTTCTAGGTTGCTTCTCTCTTTGATTAGTTTCCACCCGTTGTTTCTTGTCTCACCTTCAGATGCTTTGGAAAAAAGGTTGACTGCCTCTTCTTTGTGGCAGCCCCCTCAATGTGAACCACTCACATTGCCCTACAACATCTACATCTGGTTCATGGTGAAACCTTATCCACTTGGGGGATGATTTTGATGACTGGGCTCTTATTGAGGGAGAGCACAAACTATTTCTCCTTTATGGATTACTGCCTTGTCGTGGCACAGATGGGGACTGCAGCCAAGAAATTAAAAGACGCTTGCTCCTGGGGAGGAAAGCTATGGCAAATCTAGACAGCATACTAAAAAGCAGAGACATCACCCTGCCAACAAAGGTGCGTATAGTCAAGGCCATGGTTTTCCCAGTTGCAATGTATGGCTGTGAAAGTTGGACCATAAGAAAGGCTGAGCACAAAAGAATTAAGGCCTTTGAACTATGGTGCTGGAGAAGACTCCTGCGAGTCCCCTGGACTGCAAGGCGATCAAACCGGTCAGTCCTAGAGGAGATCAACCCTGACTGCTCTTTAGAAGGCCAGATCCTGAAGTTGAAACTCAAGTACTTTGGCCACCTAATGAGAAGGAAGGACTCACTGGAGAAGATAGAATAGAAGATAGAATAGAAGAAGGGGACGACAGAGAATGAGGTGGCTGGATAGAGTCACTGAAGCAGTAGCGTGAGCTTAAATGGACTCCAGAAGATGGTAGAGGACAGGAAGGCCTGGAGAAATGTTGTCCATGGGGTTGCGATGGGTCGGACACGACTTCACAACTAACAACAACAACAACAAACTATTTTGCTGCATTGTATAGTTCTCCTGTTCAGATATATAATGAGGAAGAAGAGCATAAATGAACTGAATGAGTCTGCTTTCCTTCGTATGGGGAAGTAGGATTATAATCACAGGAGGAAATCTGTTCTATATGGAAACACTTCCTGGACAGATTAAGGCTCTAATTATTCAAGATTTGGAATTGTATGGGCAACCTATGGTCCAACTTATCATGGAACAAATTTCTGCTGCAGAACCTTTTCCCCATGCACAAAGGGCTGGAAAGCTGGTTGAAGAAGGCACAATGATAGAGGTGGGCCCCACAAATACGTTCTCCTTCTGTAATTCAATTTTAATTGTTTGATGTTTCTACAGGCTACTCAAGTGACACCAATTCACGGCTGAGAAGTCTGCCTTAACTCCACAACATCTGCTGGCTACTCCTTTTGAGCCATATACTGGGGGAAACAGTTGTGTCACACAATCTAATGGCATGCACTGAGATACATTTTAGAAAATGTCACTGATTTCAGTTCAGGAGGTGCTATGCAATTGGGACCCCAGCAGTTTTTATCTGGGTTGAATTTTGATTGCAGTCAAATGATGGGTAGCAATCATCAAGAAGATTGATTTTTTTAAAAAACACCTGTGATGGTCACTAAATGAAATGTCAATAGTCACATTTTCCTTGTAGCAGTGATCCAGTGTGTCAAGTGTGGTATAGATTTTGCATCTGCTATGGCAGAGCAGAATCTGTGCATCAGAGTCTATCTTTCTATTGCAGTCTATAACACCTAATAATAAAATGTGCCCAGTAGAATTTGTTATGTGTTGGGTGCCAAAAGATGCATGGCATCTCGGGGAAAAAAAAAGATAGTACCGGTGAAACTAGGCTAGAAAGGAAGTGTATCAAAGCCAAACTGCTAAGAATGAAGATAGCATTGTTTGATAGCTATAGAAACAATTGCCATCTTTCCTTAGAAAATTCTCCCTGTCCTCTTACACACAAACACACACACACACACACACTTTTTTCATTTGCATTTCTCAGGGTGTTTTTTTTAATTGATACAATACGTAGTTTACATTGAACATTATCTTCTAATAATGAAGTCCTGTGTCTCTATTATCTCCATGTGAAAATCCCTAAAGTAGACTTAGACTATAAAATAGCAGAACATGAGCTTTCTATTTTCCATGTCCTAATTATTCTCGTGTCCAAGAGCTGCACACGAGACTGCTCAGTCCTGCTCTGACTTAGGCTACGGGATGCTTCTGCACCATGACATTTTCTGCTCTCCAGTCCCCAAGCATGAAGAAGCTGGTGAGAATGCACAAGAGCCAGTCAAGGATCCCATCAGCTGCCAAATGGGAAAGGACAAGAAATGGCACCAATTACATATAGTCTTCAACTTACAACAGTTCATTTAGCGACTGTTCGAAGTTACAACGGCAGTGAAAGAAGTGACTTATGACCGTTTTTCACACATGATCGTTGCAGCATCCCCATGGTCACGTGATCAAAATTCAGACACTTGGCAACCGACTCATATTTATGACGGTTGCCGTGTCCCGGAGTCATGTGATTGTCTTTTGCAATCTTCTGACAAGCAAAGTCAATGGGGAAGCCAGATTCACTTAACAACTTTGTCACTAACTTAACAATTGCACTGATTCACTTAACAACTGTGGCAAGAAAGGGTGTAAAATGGGGCAAAATCCACATAACAGCTGTCTCACTTAGCAACAGAAATTTTGGGCCCCATTGTGGTTGTAAGTCGAGAACTACTTGTAGTGCCATCCATATTTTTAGTCCACATTGCTTGTGGTTTGCAAAACCCCCCAAAAAAATCTAAGCAAAGAGAAAGCACTTTTTGTTTATTGCATTTAAGACTAATGCATGACAATAAAGTTGTGCCGTGCTATGATGCCACAGTGGCTAAATCTCTACAGGGAAGGGCTGAGATATATTAGGCAAAAATTCCCAATAATGAGAAAATGACTCATCTACAAACTCTACAGAGGTTCATGACTTCAAAGAGAAAGATGGGTATGACTTCAACCATCTTAGCTGCCAAACCAAATGTCAGACCTGTCCCAGCTTGGATGTTTAGGAAAGAAAGACCCTCGACTCCATTTGTAGCGAAAGATATGCTTTTACTAGAGCCAAGTGGTTACAGTGTAGGAAAAGCCGGATCAGAAGATTCCTGCACAAAGCCAATATTTTTACCTTCTCCCTGGCCCTTCCCCTTGGTCATTTTTCTATTGTTCAATAAAATTCAAATTAATTGTCTTGGTAACAGTTCTACATTTGGCACCCCTTTGGTGGGTATTTGCATTCCATTCCCATGCCGGTGTCCTTGGATCATTCAACTGTTGTCTCTGGTTGGCACCCTGGTTCCTATCATTCCACCCCCCCAGTATCTTCCTTTCTCCCCTCCCCAGATTTTAGGGCAGGCTGCCATCAAAGCAAAGGAAGACCAAAGCAGTATGATGGCAGATCTGATAACCCAGATTATGAAGTGAAATCACCTGAGACTAGAGCTGATTCTGGAAGGGTGCAAAGATGCTAGCCGGATGGCCTTTTCTCACCTTGACAGTCATATTTGTGCATGTATGCTTCCAAGTAACGGGGGAGAGGGAAATATGCAAATAGAAGGATGAACCAATAAGCTTTTGTTGTTTTTCTGCCTGGCCAGCTGCTCTTCCTAAGCCCACGAGCAAGCTGATAGCTGACTTTTCTCTTACTCTATTTCTGTGGCTGCCTTCTAACACACATTCTTAACAGAGGTTGGATAGGAATGTTGAAAAGGCTGCCAAGGGGCAGGTGCTGGGCTGACATGTATTTTTGTACTGCCTGCACCAGTGATAGATTTATATCTTTACAGTTTTTCCATGAATATAATTGGAGCTTCCAGATGGATACAAACCTTGTTGCTGGCTATGTTTTCCTCAGATGGCAAAGCTTGTGACTGTGCCCATGAGGGCAGGCCAATGCACACCAATTTCATGGAAAGCCAACGAATGCTTGCCTATTTGGTTCCTTAATTAATAACATAAATGGAATTAATTAACCAAGCCTATCTTTTTGGTGGTCTGTAGCTCAAACAGGCAGTTTTCTGACCATTGGAGAGAGGGTTGGGGTGGTCTTTCTCCAAAGCATAATGAGGCAACAGAAAAGATGGTCGCATTTCTAAGGTCCACATGGGAATGTGTAAAAAAGAATCCTACAACTGAAACATAAAAACGGGAAAGCTGGAAACCCTTCCTCAACTTGCTTATTATTCACCCTCGTCCCCTTTCTGAAAGTTTAAACAACAGTAAGAAATAAGCGGAGCACTCAAGGTTATTATTCTGAACTTGCATTCCAATGTGCCATAGGTATAGGTCCCTGTCCTTGCTACCTCACTTCTTAGGTAGGTCAGGAAGACAAAAATAAATAAATAAAGCTCCCATTCTACTCTTCCAGGACTCATCACACCTCACTTACACTCCTGCATGCGTAGACCAAGCCATCGTCAGACTAATTTTCAAGTTTAGAGTGAGAGTCACATTCTAGGCTTTTCAGTGTGAAATTTAATTAGTAGGATACGAAAGGAATCCTGATCTTAGGGATGCTTTTCTTCCTGCTGCTTAACTATTCATCCTGTTAGGACTTGGGCAATCCATGCCTTCTGGTACTACACCCAAACTAGGTGTAGCAAGTTAGTAAGCCCCCAGAATCCTCCTCCTGTTCCCCTTGGACATTTTGAAGCAAGGATGCAGAGGTGTTTGTAGAAGTGAGGTAGCAAGGACAGGGACAAATGGCTCCATTTCACAATGTCAGAACTTTCTTAAACCTCAAATTCCTTCTATCAGTTCCTTGAAGAGTTGTGTCCATTTAAATGAAGTTTTATTGAAAATCAACCAGATACTTCCATGGAGTTCAGGAAGATGAGGTTGTGGACAAAGAAAAAGAATGTGTAATCTAATCTAACAGCCTGAACATGGCTGATTATAGCAGTAGCAATAGCATTTAGACTTATATACCACTTCACAGTGCTTTTCAGCCCTCTTAAAGTGGTTTACAGAGTCAGCATATTGCCCCCAACAATCTGGGTCCTCATTTTACTGACCTCGGAAGGATGGAAGGCTGAGTCAACCTGAGTCAACCTTGAACCAGTGAGAATTGAACTGCTGGCAGTCAGCAGAATTAGCCAGCAATACTACATTCTAACCCAGTGGTTCTCAACCTTTTTAATGCCGCGACCCCAACCGGTTGTAAGTCGAAGACTAAACCGGTCGTAAGTCGAGGACTAAACCGGTCGTAAGTCGAGGACTAAACCGGTCGTAAGTCGAGGACTACCCAACCGGTCGTAAGTCGAGGACTTTCCCTGCCCGGGAGCGCCGTGCATGCGTGGTTCCGCCCCCTGCGCCGGCCGAGGCATAGCTGGCAAGCGGCAGAGACGGAGCAGGCCGACCACCAGCTGGCCCAGCCCAAGGCACCCGCCAGAAAAGGGGGGAAAAATGGCGGACAAAAAAATGGCGGACAGCCTTGCTTGGCGACCCCCATGAAATGGTCAATCGACCCCAAATGAGGTCCCGACCCACAGGTTGAGAACCACTGTTCTAACCAGTGTGCCACCACGGCTTGTTGTGTGTTCTATTATATGCGGAGGTTCAAATCTGTTTTCTGAAAAACCAAACACTGAATCTTTTCATACTTCTTCAGCTCATGATTCCCTTATCTGTATCCTGTTTAGATTTGTGGAGGAGGGTAGAAGTTTAAAAATGTTGCCAATATGTGAATATATTTATCCCCCTAAATATGGGAGAAGGGATGGGGAGAAAGAAGGGGAGAAGGATTTATCTACATACATGTGCCCTCCACATATGTAGATAAATCATGGCATATCCGGATGGTACCATTACCAGTTTGGAGAAAATTGGTGTAAAGTTTAATAGTGATCCAGAATGGCTACAATAGGCAAGCTTTAAACAAAAATGCTAATACTCAAACTAGGACGGCTATCACAATGCTGTCAATTGATTAATTTAATTGGCTGGAAGCCTTTTGAAAATGGAAAGTGCTATTGATCTTAGTATTGTGTGGGATGCCAATCCTTATCCTCTAACAGCTGATTACTCTATCAGCTGCTTAGCTGCAAACGAGTAAAGGTTTAAAGGAGAAATTGCCATTTATCATACATTTGTGATAATAAACTTGCCTCTGATAACGAAAATGTTAAGGGTTGAAAGCCTATGCAAACACGGTTCAACTGCACCTATTTAATTAGTAGGGTTGTTACATAACATGCCATGCAGTTGATTTGACATTGCATTAAGCCATCATTTCTTTAATCAGTATTAATCAAACAAACCACATTTGGTGGGGTTTGTCCAATATGCTACGTCATAAATTATGGTTTATAAACCATTATGGCTATACTTATGTAACACATTGAGTTACTGTAAATACACAGAGACCACATCATGTCATAGTACTGTTTGAAAACCCAGTGGAAGGCTATGGGATTCTTCAATCAGAGTTTTGAGTAAAAGATTCCGAAAGCAAGACATTCTAAATTCTAATACGGAATTCTAAGCATTCTGCCATTGAATGAAAACCTTTATGTCAGAGGTGGGGAACACGTGGCCCTCCAGGTTGGCGGAATTCAAACGCCACTCAGTCCCTCCCAATAGAGTTAGTGACCTCTGAGTAGATGGGTGTTCTACTCCAACAGCTACATGGCCAGCCCTTGCCATGTAAACTGTAAAGACTGTAATTCCCAGTCCTTGTTCAGTCTGCTAGAGCAGGGCTTTTCAACCTTTTCACCCATTGTACCACTTTCAGGATATGGCAATATCCAAGTACCACCAGTCGTCTAGCAAGGTATCAAAAACTTGATGACCCCCCCCAAAAGGAAAAAAAGTGATAAAGTACAGGTAGTCCTCGACTTACAACAGTTCGCTTAATGACTGTTCGATGTTACAATGGCACTGAAAAAAGTGCCCCCCAAGCCACAGCCGAGCAAGACACCTGCCTGCCCACCCAGCGGCGCTCTTCCTCCTGTCCGAGGTTTTCATTGTTGTGAGCATTTCTGTTGAGGATTGGCAGCGGAGATGGGGTGGGGGTGTTTGGTTTTTATTCCCCCCCCGTCTGCTGGGTGGTTGCAGCAGGTTTTGGTCACTTCACATGACCCTGGGACATTGTGACCGTCATAAATATGAATCAGTTGCCAAGCATCTGAATGTAAATCACAAGACCCTGGAGATGCTGCAACATTCCAGCTGATCAGTGCTTCTTCTGGGCTCAGCAGAAGTGCCAGGATCAGCGCCGAGCTCCAGCTGGAGCCTGGCACTGATCCTGGCGCTTCCGCTGAGCCCTGACAGCCCTGCAGCTCCAGCCATCTCTCGCTTAGGCTTGTGCGATGCTGCCACCGGTTCAGCTCATTCCCCTCCCCCGCTACCACTTTTCTAGGATGGTCACGTACCACCTGCCAGGTGCCAATGTACCACAGGTGGTACCCGTACCACTGGTTGAAAAGCCCTGTGCTAGAGAACACACTTGATGGCAACTGATGCAGCTAAATCATTTTTGCTAGGAAATTCATACTGTAAAGCTCCCTTCCTATAGATGGTGTTTTGGATCACTTTCCTTACTTCAAGTGATAAGTCCTCCCTTGCTCGTTTATGCCACATGGCGCTCCAAATTCTGCTTTGGTGGGGAGGTCTGTCTTTCTGCCTACCCTGAGATGGAGGCTGAAAAGAAGCAAATCCTTTGGCTTGGCTGTTTCTTTTTGGAAGGACAATGTGGTTCTTACTTTACAGCAGCCGTGCCTGCAGGAAATATTTTACTCTGTGGATGTAATTGTACAAGCCCTGAACTCATTATCAATGTCTGGCAACAAGTCTTATAGTGCACAAAATGAAATTCACACCACTGATGCTTAAATCTACTCCTTGGTGGTATTTTTAAAATTAACACCTTATTTGATGGTGTGTGAATGCAGATGGCTGCAGTGGTGCTACAGGACTAATTCTGCAAATGAAGGGGAGGGGAGGATCGGTTGATTCAGCATGGTGAAAAATTATAGCTAGAAAGAATTTTAAATCTTGTTAAAATTGTTGCTTCAAGAAGAAATCATAAATATGATTTAGCCGCTCTGTTTGATTAGCTTTGTTGAAACGTAATTTAAATTAGATGCCTGAATTTAACTCTGATTTATTTCTGTTTTTTTTCTGGCAGATAAATCAAAACACCTATTCTGACTTTATTTTGTGTTGGAGAAAAGCTTTAGGATGCCTTTTTTTTTTTTTTGAAAATATGTTGGTTTTCTTTCCTCCAGCAAATTACTACTGGGGCAGGCAATAGGGAAAAATACATCCTAACTCACTAATACATCAAATGCACACTCACTGCCACAAACTGCCACTGTGCTGCCCTTTGTGCCCTGATGGCTGTTCTGCACTGCTCCCAATAGTAATATTGTTGTGGTTATTCCAAGGCCAGCAGATGGCTTCCAAGCTGATATAGCAAGAGAGTGTTAAGTTCTAATGTGGGAAAATCATTTATAAGGGAAAAAGACTGAACGGAAAAAGGGCGTTAACTCTTTCCCCACTAAATGATCCTCTGCCCAAGATATGTTTGGAAAATCTGTCTCAAATGTAGCCAGATTTAACCTAGATTGCTAAACAAACATATGAGTCAAATGTCCTTCAAGATGACCTTGATGGCCTTATGGGCTCAACAATGTAGCTTTGTGGTCAACACAATACGGGAAGGGGATTATAATGACCTTCTTCTGGGATTTATTTTTTAAAACTACAGGTAGTCCTTGACTTACAACTCTTTGTTTAGTGGCCATTTGAAATGGCACTGAAAAAAGTGACTTACGACCAGCTTTCACACTTATAAACTGTTGCAGAACCCCCATGGCCCATGTGATCAAAGTTTGGATGCTTCGCAACTGGCGTGTGTCCTGGGGCCATGTGATCACTTTTTGTGACCTTCCCAGCTGGCTTTTGACAAAGTCAATGGGGAAAGCCAGATTTTGCTTAAAGACCACATGTGTCATGGTTCCGACAGATGAAACTCTTCAAAGAACTTTGAGGCATTGTTTACCTTAAAGAATCTTTATTTGAGTAGCATAGCATCGGCACTAACATAATCGAAGCCAAAAACTGAATTCCCCTCCCCTGAGCACATAGTATCAAAACACAATTCCCTCCTCCAGTTAACAGTCATAAATCACATTCCCCAATTAGTTTAAAGTGCGGGCTTCCCTTCCAGCTCTTTATCCCGCCAATTCTTGTCATCTCTTATTTCAATAACCTTGGTTCTCACACTAGGTTCAGTGTTATTATGTCTAGCTAGACTCTCATGCACATTCCCCCCCTCCCCAGCATCATCTAACTCTAAAAGCAAAAAGAAGAAAATGGCTGCATCTCCATCTGTTGTCAATGCAAAAACATTTGATGTTAGCAGCATTGACAACATGATTCACTCTAACAACTGCAGTGATTTGTTTAACAATTGGCAAGAAAAGATCATAAAATGGGGCAAAACTTATTTAACAACTGCCTTGCTTATCAATGCACATTTTGGGCTCAGTTGTGGTCATAAGTCGAGGACAACCTGTATAGCGCTGTCATTTCCTATTGGCATCCAATCTTGCAAATTCAGGTAAGGTCAACCAAAGCTGCAGCTTGCATGTTTTGCCTTATGGGATCAAAAACAATTTTGGGTGGGGTATTTAATTGGTTGCTTTCAAATTGTGGTGCTGGAGAAGACTCTTGCGAGTCCCTTGGATTGCAAATCAGTCAAATCAGTCAATCCTAAAATAAATTAACCCTGAATGTTCTGTGGAAGGACAGATACCAAAGCTGAAGCTCAAATACTTTGGCCACCTAAGGAGAGGAGAGGACTTATTGGAACAGACCCTGAAGTTGGGAAAGATGGAAGGCAAAAGGAGAAGGGGACAATGGCAGAGGGTGAGATGGTTAGATAGTGCCATTGATGCAATGAATTTGGGCAAACTCCACAAGATAGTAGAGAACAAGGGAGCTCGGTGTGCTATGGTCCATGGGGTAGCGAAGATTGGGACATGACTTAGATACTGAACAACAACAACATTGAAATGGCAAAATTTTACTATGGGGAAAGGCTTTATTAAGTGAAGTAATCAGAGGCTGTCTTTCTGTTACTGTACATTCTCAGTGTAAACTGCAAATGAATGGTCAAAATATAAATAACAAGAATAAAGACCGAAGGGCCCTTGGTTTGATTGACACCAGGCTGTTGGGGGTATGGGTTTTGTGTTTGCAAATAATCATGCTTCTCTGGAAAGAACGCTCTCCCCCCACTCCCCCGAAGTGAAGACATGGTGGTGAACAAGCGGAATACTGCGGTCATCAGTGGAATAATACTGAATTTCATTATGCACCCACAATATTTAAATTGGTTTCTCCAGCTGAAATGTTAGAAGGATTCATCACGTTAGCAAAAAGGGGATAACAGAACCGAGGTTCAAAGAGATAGGCAAATTCTCTA
Source organism: Protobothrops mucrosquamatus (assembly GCF_001527695.2). Lineage (NCBI taxonomy): Eukaryota > Metazoa > Chordata > Lepidosauria > Squamata > Viperidae > Protobothrops > Protobothrops mucrosquamatus. The sequence continues at coordinate 263,800 of NW_015387950.1, read as the reverse complement.
TGAGGACTCTGCGGCTTTAAATGCAAAGAGGTCGAAAGGCTTGGGAGAGGGACGAGCCAGACACATCCTTTTTAATTGGACTGACACAATTTTTTTTTTTGCAAGGGCATTTTTCTGATAAATAGATCAGAGAGCAGCTAGTACATTTTAACCTGGTCTCCAGCAGGCACATCTCCTTCTTCTGTGCTTTGTTTTTCCTGAAAGGTCTCTTTGATCCATTGTTCAGGATAAATCAGATTAATTTTTTCCCCAATTGCTGCATTTTCCCTAACCTTACTGGAGAGCTCCCTATTTGATATGCTGTGCCAAGATTTTAATTAGCAAGGCTGTCACTGGCAACCCACCTGTAATGATGCTGAGCAGAGAAGAAGAACAAATGGGGGGGGGGATAACATAAAACAACTCAAATCCACTAGTTAATATCCCCAACAAAGAGAGAATTATGTAGATGAGGTCTTGTTTCTCGTGGACCGTCTTCGGAGGGGACTCACTGGACCCTCTCTCCTATGGGGCACTCTAGCACCTTACCTCGTAGTGGACAGGTATGTTCCAAAATAACACCTGATCTGGAGACAGGCCATCATTTTAATCTCTAGCATTGTCTTATTGGGAATTGTATGAGAAACTAGCCTTCGTAGCTAGGCACAATGGCTAAGATCTGCTTAGAGCTGAAAAGATAAACATTAAGGCAGCTCACGGTAAGCATTAGCAAAGGCTTAAGCCCAGGTTGTAAGATCTCAGTAGTTGGCCCCAGAGTAGATAAAAGACCCTGATGGATTCTTAGAGAAAAAGCAAGGCCTATAGCTGTTATCTCTTTTTTTCATTATTGGAACCGTGTGTCAGAGAATCAGTTCCTGATACTGCTGTTGTGAGTATGGTTTCTGTACAGTTGCCAGCTTTTTAAAAAGTTTTAAGCTCTGTTGGTTGAGCTAAGACAGTATGGTGGTCTTCTGCTGGTATGAAATAAATTCTCTATTTCAGTGCTGGCACATTGTTCCTTTGTTTGGACTATAGAGAACCTGAAGACAGGTCAGTGACTATAGAAACGCCCCTTATAAACATTACAAATCACTCACCCAGCACTTACATTAAATTCATTCAGCTAAAACTAATCTGGACTATTTTGGGGTGGTAAAAAAAGAAGTTGACATCACTTGCATGCCCCACTATGTCTGGAATGAGTGCTAAAAGCAGTGCCTCAAAAATAGATTTGATTGTCATTCATATACAAAGCAGGAAAATGGCTTTGTGGCTAGCTGATAAATTACCTGAGATTCTTGTCAACAGTGTGAGGTAAATTGAACAAGGTATTCAGGACAACATAGTGGAAAAGAACAGGCTAAAGTCAAATTCCAATGAAAGTAGCAAGTCAATGCCAGCTCTGATTGGACTCCATGTTTAAACCTCTAAATTGGTTGGGATAATTGCTCCATTTCCTATCTAACTTCTTTAGAAGCCTTTATTGCTTTTATCTAGTGTTTCCCAAAGAGAGATGGATGGAAATAAGTTGGATTGCCCTATCATTCACAGCTGCTGAATATCTCATGGCCTTCACAACTGTGAAGGTTGTAGAAGTTGTCCTTTGCCTAGGTACCTATTACATGGTGCACAGTTGAGACATGGGACTGTTTATAACTATCATTTTAGCAGGTCTCCGAAACTTCTAAAAATTGTTAAGTTACCATGTGTAGCTTCCTATTACTGCAGTGTAATAGGAATGTAAATTATAAAATGTATGATTGGGGAGTAAACTTAACTAATTGCAATGAAAATGAAATCAAGCTTAGGTTTCATTTTGTTGTATTGACTATTTTTTGGAGCAGGACTTTGAAAGTCTAAGAGTGGTCCTTTGCTGAAAATAGGTTGTGCACCTCTGGCCTGGTAGATAATAGTAGGAAGGACTCAGGGATTTTAATTCATATGATCATCAGAAACATCCAGGGCAGATAATATGAAGTCATCTTTCACATGGGATATAATTTGGGGGATTTAATTTTCAAAAGATGCACTGATGCTCACCGAACTGAGCATTTAAACCGCTTTTTAAAATGTGTAGAAGGAACACATAACCTAATTGTTAGCGATTGCAGGTAATGGGGAGATTGAATTTACATGCAGTGAAACAGAACTTGGCAATCTTAAGGATACAGAATTGCCTTTGCTATCTAATAATTAATGTATATAAAATAAGTCAGAATGCCTTATTTTATGTACATTATTTAGAATTCAGAATTATCAAAATTCATGTGAAGTATAAATACCACTTTATAATGCCTTGGTAAGGCCACACCTGGAATACTGCATCCAATTTTGGTCACCACAAAGTAAAAAAGATGTTGAGACTCTAGAAAGAGTACAGAGAAGAGCAACAAAGATGATTAGGGGACTGGAGGCTAAAACATCTGAAGAACAGTTGCAGGAATTGGGTATGTCTAGTTTAATGAAGAGGACTAGGGGTGACATGATAGCAGTGTTCTAATATTTCAGAGGTTGCCACAAAGAAGAGGGAGTCAAGCTATTCTCCAAACCATCTGAAGGCAGGACAAGAAGCAATGGATGGAAACTAATCAAGGAGAGGAGCAACCTAGAAGCTGACAGTGAGAACAATTAATCAGTGGAACTACTTGCCTCTAGAATCTAGAAGATGTGGATGCTCTAACACTGGAAGTTTTCAAAAAGAGATTGGACAACAATTTGTCTGAAATGGTATAGGGTTTCCTGCATGAGCAGGGAGTTGGACTAGAAGACCTCCAAGTCCCTTCCAATTCTGTTATTCTGCCTTGGAATTTTAAAAAAGAAGAAAACATCTGCAAATGAGTCTCCCTTTAGAACCAGCAGTGAATTTCTATCGTGCTTGCATCGCAGGGACACCATCATTTCACAAAGGTGTGGATGGAGGGTGTCACTATATTTTATTTTCAATGCTTCTGTGGGGAGAGCATTTCAGTGGGCCAGGCTATTCTAAATTCCAAACAGTGATTTTGTTCAGATAACTGACTAACTTAAATTATTAGAAACTGATTGTTGTTGTTTTTTCTAGAAGGAATCAAAATAATGTCCTATAATTAAAAGGGTCAAGTCAGCCAAGCTATGTAATAATTTCATCCCAAAATGAAAGATAATAATTCAAAGGTCAGCTTCATCTCTAGTGATTCCTACTTCTTGCTGAACCACCTTATTTGGGACACAGAGAAGGACCTGGAAAATATCGCCCAAGAAATGAAGAACTTTCGTTAATATTGTCAATTTGCTACAGAGCCCTAATAAATGAGCAAGAGTTTTAGCTGTACATTACAACAGCAGCTGAAATGAACTGTATGTCTTGATCAAAATAGAAAGCTTCTACTGTACAGCTGAATCTGATCTCTGTGCTCTTCGAGATACATAGTCCCAGTGTGTATTTTAGGCTCCAAAGCCTTGAAAAAACCCCACTCCTAAATATTTAAAAATCTTAACTTGTTTGATGATATACCCTTCTATTTGTCACTTCCGTAGCTTGGAATATTTGGAAACTACAAGGATCTTAGAATACTTTGTAATGAAGTCCTTGTTATTACAATGAAATAAAAGAGCATGCAAAGCTCTTTTAAGACCTAAAGGAGCCATCATGTTGTCAACATATAAAAGAGAATGAATATGTTTAGGAGGATGGAAATTTAGGCTGCTTAAGCTGGGCACCAGTGGATTTATTTAAGAGTTATACAGGGCTGGAGCTAGCACATAGATTGTCTTACCCTTTACTCTCTGGTGTTTCTTTAGTTAAATGTCCTTAAGTATCACATCTCACTTTCACTCTTGGGTCCTCATATATTTTAAATATAGGAGTAGGAGCAGACATTTATCAACCATCATTAAGTTCGCACCACAATTTATCCTGGGGATTAAATCGAATGCAAACTTAAAGTCTATGAAAGTCACAAACAGGGATCAACCAAGTCTAAAGGAATATGTTTCTATCAAATGCTAAAGAGTACAGTGTGACCTTAACAAGATTGATTCCTCAAGACTTTACATGACTTCCTCAGGGTTTTCAGAAGCAGGGAGCTCTTGAGTAAGGGAGTCAATCTGATGTAGCAGTGCAATTCTCCTGCTTTTGCATCAATGTGATACATTACAGAGGTTCTGGACTACAACTATGGATCTCTCTGTGTAAGTCCCCAACCAACCATGAAGATCACAAGGTGACCTAGGTCTATTGCTCTCTCTTAATTGAATCAATTGGGAAATGCTGCTGTGAGTGTAAAATTCCATATAGGTATGCAAGGGTATGCAAATGTGATTTTAGTCACGTTTTTAAAAAGTGCATTTACAGCTTACATGTTATAAGAGATTGGTGGAAACTATGGCACCACAACCAAGCTAAAGAAATTGGAAATCTCGGAATCCATTTCTAACCCAGATTTCTTTTTCTACTAATTATGCAAGGAAATAGAATATAATAGAGTTGGAAGGGATCTTGGAGGTCTTCTAGTCCAGCCCCCTGCTCAAGCAGGAGAACCTATACCATCTCAGACAGGTGATTGTCTAGTCTTTTCTTAAAAATCTCCAGTGATGCAGCACCCACGATTTCTGGAGGCAAGCTATTCCACTGGTTGATTGTCCTCACTGTCGAGAAGTTTCGCCTTAATTCCAGGTTGCTTCTCTCTTTGATCAGTTTCCAACCATTGTTTCTCGTCCTTCCCTCTGGTGCTCTGGTGAACAATGTGACCCCCTCTTCCTTGTGGCAGCTCCTTAGATACTGAAATACTGCTATCATGTCTCCCCTATTTCTTCTTTTCTTTAGACTAGCCAAACCCAAGTCCCGCAACCGTTCTTCGTATGTTTTAGTCTCCAGACCTTTGATCATCTTAGTTGCTCTTCTCTGAAATTTTTCCAAACTCTCAACATCTTTTTTGTGATATGGTGACCAAAATTGGCTGCAGTATTCCAGGTGTAGTCTTACTAGGGTTTTATAAAGCGGGTGTTCAGTGATTACAATATTTAAGAAAAAGGAATTCCCATTGCTTTATTCCAAAGCTGACTGTTGATCAGAATATTCTCCTGAAGATTATGTCAGAAAAACATGCATCTAGGATAACTTATACCGATCAAATGGTTATCATACAAAATTGTTACCTTCTCAAAAATGGCAGTACACTTGCTTCCCTTGAATACAACTGTTCCTATCCTTCACAAGCTTCATCTCTCAAAGCCACAAGCAGAAGGTACTTGATAGGTTGAAGTAGAAACATATGCTTCCCCTTCTTTTATCACAGCAAACTGGGCATCATTAAATAGTTAGGTCACTTGCCAATGCTTGCTCAGTTCAAAAAGTAAATAAAGATGCTTCTGTTACATTTTATACACATGTTCTGATTATTGACTGAATAAATAATTTTGTTTCCATTTGACACCCATGAAGAAGGTCAATGAGTGGAAAAAGAGAATAGAAGTTGTATTGTAACCATGCCCCCAATGTCACATGGCTAATATAGTCCCACTTCTGATGCTTACGCGGTGAGTATTCAAAGCTTGGGAAGGACTCCCTATAGACAATTATTCTCCTTTAGGCATTCACTCTCAACATATTAATTTCAGAGGCCTCTGCAAACAGTACTTTCGTTTTGGCCTTTATGTGTGAAGTGTGCAAATGGAACTATATATCCTATTCCCTGCCCCCAGTTCTTTGTGAATAAAGCCAATCTATGAGGTGCATTCAGCTAAAGCATATTAAAAACCTTCTCATTTTCAGTAAGGAGATGGGTAATTTCATGTTCAATGTACTCTACTCAAGAGTCCTTATTCAGAAGTTGATACAATGGGCTAGGACTTTTATGGAAACTTAGAAGTTGAGCAGTTTAGCTATGCAACACAGTGTATAGAAGGGGTGAAGTTTTCTTTCACTAGAAAGCACCCTGCAGTATCTGTCAGTTCAAATTAATCCAGGATGATCTTGTTTGGGGGGAAAACAGAGGTAGGGCTATTACATATTCCAGTTTGTGCTCTTAAGAAAGGAAGGATAGAAACGAATAGTTAAAATAATACAAACTACACTATTATATAAGGGACAGTTATACTCAGCACAACAGTTTTCTGAAGTTGGGGAGTTTTTCTTAAACTGGAGAGCAATCATATGTTGTGCTACCATCCAACATAGCAGAGTTCTTTCATGTAGTTTTGGTAATTGTGTCCTTCAACTCTGAATCTAATTTTTATTTTGATGTGAGTATAGCTGACATTCTTACCTTTTGTCTGGTTGAGAAGGTCCATAACTCGTACTGTGTTTTATACTGGGCACTTCATGTAACAATGATTTTTTTAAAAAAATCAAAGTATGGGTCTAGCATCTGTATTAAAAGGATGTTTTGATCCTTTCTCCTTTGATGTTCAAAGGCCCATGTTTATTTATTAATATTTTCATGTAAACAAAATTATGCTGGACACAAAGCTGAAGTCTGCCTTCATGAAATTTATGCTGTGTCACCATAAAATCTCTCTCCCCCACCCCCATTGATCTCCTTTGAGAAACATCCTTTATTGTTTATGCTTATTTCTATTGAATTTAGCGAAAGTTGGGTATTGGTGGTTGTTATCTCATAGCCTTTCTCATCTCGGTGTGCTCCTAATGAATTAGATCACAATTTGTCCTTGGCTAGGTATAATGAGAATTGCCGTACCATACATTTGGAGGCATTAGGGTGCATGCACTATTGCAAGCTATATGCTACAGCATTCACATGAAAAGCAACAACTGCAACACTGCAGTTAAGTGAATCACAGAGTCATTAAATGAATCTGGCTTCCCCCATTGACTTTCCTTGTTGAAAGTTGGCTGGGAAAGTCACAAATGATGATCATATGACCCAGGGTCACTAGAAACCATCATCACTGCATGCCAGTTGCCAAATGCTCAATTTTTTTTATCATATAACAGTGGGGATTGGCAATGGTTGTTAAGTGCAAGGACTGGTTATAAGTCCCTTTTTTCAGTGCTGTTATAACTTTGAATGATCACTAAATGAATTGTTGTTAGTTGAAGACTATCTGTATCTGAATTGAATTAATACCTATGTAATACTTCAGGCCAAATCTATTTCAGAACTGTTTCACTTGTCTCACAATGGCAAAAATCAATAAAATGTAAAGAATAAAATCTACTTACAGTTCGGTGCATTTTCAGTGCATTTTTTTAAGAAAAAAGATTCAGTGCAAATGTCACTGCAAGTGTTCACAAGGAAAAAATCTTAAAATCCATAATGTTGTTTCTGTACTTTAGCAGCCTCTTCAGCTGTAACTTCTTTGTCACCAAGTCTTACAGTAATCTTTGCTTTTAATATTCATTTGAAAAATGCCAGTAGAGAAATTGCAAAGGCAAAAAAGTGATTGTTCGGTTTATTCACTCAAATGTCAGCCCCGGCAACGTTATAAAAACATGGATTTTAAATAAATTTATTTATATTGCCTTACAAACTGGTTGTTCAACATTAATCTCCTGGACTCTTGGTTTGATGGGATTTAAAGTGTTTATATATTTTTAAATAAATGACTTTCCAACCTGAATAGCCTGGCTTATTTCATATATGTTAATTTTATTTAATGGAATCTGAATTCCTATAAATTATATTTTAGTTATTTGATAGGCTCGCTAAATAGACAGGTCCATCTTTTTGTATGTCCACATCTATAGCAAAACCAGCAAAACCAAACTTTTGCTTGAGGATCGCTAAAGGTGTGTGTGTGTGTGTGTGTGTGTGTGTGTGAATCACCATCCCTTCTTACAAGATCGCTTGACTGCAAGCCAAGACTTGTGTCAGAAATAAGAGGTTTTAAAGTGAAAAATGTAGCATGCGGCCCTATAGGTTCTGGAAGGATGTGCCAGGGGCCAGGGTCATACCACAATTTGAGTCTTCTCTGAGAGCTGAGAAAGAGTACCAAGTCCAGAAGGAGAGACCAAATCTCAAATACCCTTTGCCAGATTGTATAATGAGCACCTGCCCAAAGATGGAAAGAGGAAAATAGGACAGAGGAACCAATAGCCCTCAGGAAAGTCAGAAGAGATTTTGGATATACAAGATAGAACTCTCATCTCTTAGGACCCCTCTCCCCACCAACATGCTTACAAACCAGCTTTTATCTGTCCCAGCACAGACTAATTTTATTTATTTATATGTTACTTATATGTAAAAGTGTAAGTCTATACATATGTTGTATATAGTATGTTTAAATGTGTGTTATGTAGGTGTACACTTTGAGAGCAAGCAACTAAATTTCATTTTTAATGTGTGCCATTGTGCCCACAGTAAAAAATGACAGTAAAGGTCATCTATCTATCTATCTATCTATCTATCTATCTATCTATCTATCTATCTATCTATCTATCTATCTATCTATCTATCTATCTATCATCTATCTATCTATCTATCTATCTATCTATCTATCTATCTATCTATCATCTATCTATCTATCTATCTATCCATCCATCCATCCATCCATCCATCCATCCATCCATCCACCCATCCATCCATCATCTGTCTGTCTGTCTGTCTGTCTGTCTGTCTGTCTGTCTGTCTGTCTATCTATCTATCTATCTATCCATCCCACCTCTATTATTTTTATAAATAACTCAAGTGAACATATCCAAACACACCTTGCTCCTCCTATTTTTCCCACAACAACAATGACAACCCTGTAAGATGAGAAAGAGTGACTGGTTTTCATGGCTAAGGTGGAATTCGAACTCATGAGTTCTTGCTTTCTAGGCCATAGCTTAATCACTAGGCCAAACTGGCTCTCTATTTCATTTCTTTTCATTAGCAGATTTCTTGTCTTATAGGCATTGCTTTAACATTCGCAGGTTATATAGACATTATCTGCCAGCCAATTGGAAAGGATAAGATGAACCTTCTTCCTTTATTTCCAGAAATGTCTATTTAAAGTAGAATTTGCAGGTTTGATTTCCACGTAGGAGAAAGCTACTCCAGTGGTGGGATTCAAATATGTGAACAACCGGGCCTCTGTGTAGATGCCGCTTCCAGAAGTTCATTCTGGGCCCGGGCAACAAAAAATTAGCTACCGGTTCTGCCGAACTGGTGTGAACCGGCTGAATCCCACCACTGGGCTACTCCCACGGTGGTCACCCAATTCCATCAGAGAATAAAGCAAAACGATATGGACATAAAGGTTTTGTTTTGTATCAAAATATCACAGAAACCAAATTCATACTTATTTTTCTGAGATCTTGGCTCAAAACAAATGTTATTAAATATTATTAATATTAATAAATATATATATATAAATCATTCCCAAGTCCTAAAGGGACATTTTGGCAACACTAGTTAAATGTGGGTAAGACATTCCCTTTTTTCCTGAAATAAATACTATGCTAGAGACTTTCTTGAAATGGATTTCATTTATTTTCTATAATTGCTACTGTATTTTGTTTAATATACTGTAGTTATTGTTCCATAATCTGAAGCAAACACATAAAAATGCCACACAGGTAATTTTCATATGTTAGAATGGCCTTTCTCTTCTAAGCAGGCCTTCAAAAACTAGTCTTGAATTTGGGGAAATATCTTCTACTAATAGAAGCATATCTCGGTGAATTCTATCCATTATTGGTTTTTTTTATAATAAATGGCTAGTAGCATATTATTAAAAAGGCATATAGCATTATCTGGATCTGGGCTGCAAAAATCCAGATAATTATTAGATGTTATCCAAATCTTAGGGTAAATGAAACATTTCCCTAAAGATAAATTTAACTGGTATTTAAATAATTTAGGATTTGAGATCCGGTTTGCTTTGCCAGAGGTATAAGGGGGTAGAGGAAAGGGGTTCATATACCCCTTCAGTCCTAAACTTCTCTGAGTGATTGTGAGCAAACTCACTTAGCTTAGCTCACTTTAATGGTTAGTTCCGTGGATTAAATGCAACAGGGCTGCGGAGCCAACCTTGAATGTCTTGAAGGAAAATAGATGCAAAAGTAAATGGCTTTTTAAAATATTTATATCCCAGCTCATTACAGAGTTGCTTTATTTTCCCTGCAAGTTTTGTTTCAGTAGCTACAACCATACGTATTTTGGAAATAGCCAGCAATTTGGAATAAAGAAGCTATCTCACTCTGGCTTCACCCCTCCAATCGGAAGAGAAAGAAAGATGGCTAAATCTATGCCTATGGTACTCCTGCCCACCGAGAGGGCTGTACAAGCAATGACAAGGCTTTTCTTGATAGGGGTAGTTAAGACCCACAGCTAATGAATAATGTAAGCATTATTCCTCTCCTTGTTTTGTTACTTCCTTCCTCTCCTTGTTTTGTTACTCTTTCTGTTCCTTGCCCCAATGCGTCTTTGCGCTTCAGCCTTGTTTTCATACCTGCTGTGTTGGTTTGGAAGTACAAACTCATTTTCCATTTTGCGTTTATTCATTAGTTTCACTCATTATGTGACTGGACAACAGGTTACCTACCGTTTGAAAGAGGACCAGGAATTGGCTTTAAAAAAAATAGATGCCAGGCAATTTATAAATAGTTTATTAAGGGGCAATAACAACATGGTGTTCCATTTTTAAACCTTATGCGGAATATGCAGCTTGGAGAAAAAAACCCTGATGAGGCTCTTATTCATGTTCCTTTTAAAACTTCTTCAGAGGCCATATTCATAGTTCTAGCACAGGGGTAGTCAACCTTGGCTCTTTTATGACTCGTGGACTTCAACTCCCAGAATTCCTGAGCCAGCTTAGCTGGCTCAGGAATTCTGGGAGTTGAAGTCCACGAGTCATAAAAGAGCCAAGGTTGACTACCCCTGTTCTAGCATGTTCACATGGAGCTTCTCTTCCATTGATTTCACTGAAAAACTCTGTCTAACACAGCCACCCCCTACCTCAGGGGATACCTTCCAGATATGCTCAATACAACTGACATCCTTCCTGGACAGTTCAGGATTTTTGTGATCTGATACATCGAAGGGACAACAGATGGAGGAGGGTTGGAGAGATGCATCTAAGGTGGTGTTTCCCAGCCTTGTTAATTTTAAGAATCCTGGACTTCACCTCCAGAATCCCCTCAGCCAGCATCTTGACTAGGGAATTCTGGGAGTTGAAGTCCACATATCTTAAAGTTGCCAAAGCTGAGGAACACTAATCTAACACTTTGAACATTTTGCTAGAGTTTTTTGACCAATGACAGCCCACTCAAGTGAGTAAAGACAATTTATACATGGGTTGACTCATAGGAAATTATGTTCTCTATGAACGTTCTGAGGTTTTACTTGCTCCCTCAGCTCAAATATGATAATACATTGCAAATTCTGTAGAATAATTGCAGCCCCATAATAAATATGTTATTTTTATGCACCAAGAATCTACTTACATTATTATTTTAAAGAATTCATGATGATCCCACCTAGTTTTATATGCAACATAAAATCCAATTAAGGGAGTTCTGTTCTGCATTCATTAGGCTCTGGTTTATTGTGTAAGATGGAATATTTCTTCTAATAAAGTTTAAAAGAATAAGAGTAAGGTTGCTAATCACTTGGATTATGTTTAAGGATGTGACATTTTAAATGGCACGGTAAAGCACAAGTTACTTGTTTAAAATGCTGTGAGTTACGAGTGATGAGGCAGCTGTTCCCCTGGCAGGGTGTGCCAGAGAGTCTTCTCTCAAGGACTGTGCTGATATTCAATTGAAAGAGTGAGAACATGGTGTGAAATGATAACATGGTAGGGCAGGGAAGGAACTGGTTCTTCATGGAGGAAGAAAGAGCAATAGCAAAACAGGAGTATCTCCCATAATGTTCCAACTCCTTCTATAAATTCTGTAGTTGATTGATACGCTTGGCTCATGAAAGCAAATATGATGGGCAACTGGAACTGGGGAGATCAGACTTTAAACCTCTGTTCAGGTGTGAAACCGACTGGCCTTGTAAAAACCGCTACTTTTTAATTTAGTAATTGTTTCATATTTGTATTTGTGCTTTTGGTGTGGAAAAAAATAGTTCCCATGATCATGCCCTCCCCCACCCATTTTGTCCTCAAAAGGATCTATTAGGTGTAAATTAAATTCTGAGATAAGGTTTGGCTCCAGAAATGCAGTGGAATAGATTAGAATAGAATAGAATAGAATAGAATAGAATAGAACAGAACAGAACAGAACAGAACAGAACAGAATAGAATTTTTCCATACATAGATACCGTACATACATATAAATAAATAAATGAAAATATAAATTGGCTTGGTACGAGGCTTGTTGGCTCCAGAGAACCCATTGCAAGTAATAATGTTATAAGGATAGAATAGAATAGAATAGAATAGAACACAACACAACACAACACAACACAACACAACACAACACAATACAATACAATACAAGCAATAGAGAATTGCTGTTAGTTCATTAAAAGTTCTGATATTCTTTTTCAGGCATTGAATGATGTCTCAGCAGATGCTGGCTTATCTTCCTGCTCAGGCACAAGTTATTTGCTTTGATACTTGTTCACTGCAGCCCATGTGACAGAGTCATTTCTTGGGCCCCAAAATGGCTTCTTCATAGATAATATCCTTATATTCTTTTTTCAGTTAGCACCATGGAAGCTGGAAGTGTTTTAATTGATTATGTGCCATCAAGCCATTTTCAACTACCACAGAGATAGATTTTTCCCATGAGGTAATGTTCTAGGTCTGTTTTATTTTTAAAAGGGAGAATAACTCAAGTTGTGTTATTGGTGTTCTTCAAGCTTCTGATTTCACCAACAAATAGCCTTGTTTTAGATTAATCTTAAGCTCTCCCCTTTTGTATTAATCTTTTACAAAGAAGTGGGTGCATACGTATATGCATGAGTGTGCAAACCATTCCGTAGGAGTGTATTTTCTTTTCTTTTCTTTTTTACTGAGAATGAATAAATGAAGGTTTTATATGAATTGAAAAGCAAACCTGGCACTCTCTGGCAAATGTTAACCCACACCGAAGAAAGTTTTCCTTTGATTTCCCTTAAATCAAGTAATCTTTTTAATCTACATTTTTGACAATTATTTGCAAACTTGTGACCCTTAACCCTCCCAACCTTTCATATTAAACTCATTATAGAGAGGACAGAAATCTCAAGAGCTTGGAAGAACCATGTCATGACTTTCTTTCAATCACTAGCAGGGTGACCTATTTTCCTAGTTATCTCAACCTTTTTCATTAATTGAATTTCGAGCCCTGTCTTCGAACCCCACTGCAAGGCCTCCCTGTTATCCTTTCAGTATTTTACTTACTAATTGGAGTTTAGTTTCTATTATCCCAAGCCCTATATTAAATAAACCAAATGCATCCAGGCTTCTTGAAAAGATCTTTCCTTAGCTGCATGATCTTTCTTTCTTTTTTCTTTTTTAACAAAAATTTATTGAGTTTATATAAATAAGGAAAAATAGGAACAGTACAGGCATGGTAAAGGGAGGGATGGAGGGAAAGGGGGAAGGGAGGGAAATAAGGAATTAGGATAAAATAAGGATAGGTACAATCACATATTTCAACAAACAAGCTACCATCCGGATCATAATAATGAGTGAATATCATATTCAACCATTTTTAGCAAAGCTTAAACTGTAAGATATTAAAAAAAATAGTAAACAAATACGTTAATCTATTAAGTAAACACTACTAATAAAGTCTCAAAAAAAATTCCTAACAATCGCAAGTAACAAATGAAAGTCAGTAAGTCAGGAAAAGTAATCATGTCATCAAAGTGTTAGTTAGAATTCGATTAAAAGTCAGTCATCTATTCTAAAATATTGAATCTTTCAAGTTCTAATGTGTCTCTAACCATTGATAAAATTTTTCCCAAGTTCTAAAATAGATTGAATCATCTTTTTCTTTCATTTCTAATGTTAGTCTATCCATTTCTGCACACTCTAAAATTTTGGTAATAATAGTCTGGTCAGATGGTAAATTCTCATTTTTCCAAAACTGGGCAAATACTATCCTTGCAGCAGTTAAAATATGCAATATCAAGTAATCATTCTCTTTACCATAATTAGGTCTTAATATTCCTAACAAAAACAATTCCGGTTTAAATTCTATCTGTAGTTTCATCATCTTTTCCAACCATCTATGGATCTTAACCCAATATTTCTTAGCGATAGGGCATGTCCACCAGGCATGGTAATAAGTACCTGGCTGTTGTTTACATTTCCAACAAATATCCAAAACATTTTTAAACATTTTTGCTAAGCGAACTGCCATCTATAAAACATCTTATATAAGTTTTCTTTATATGCTACTGCTTTTGTAAGCTTAATGTTTTTATCCCAAAGTTTTTGCCAGTCTTCCAAATCTATAGAATATCCAAAGTTCTTTGCCCATACTAAGCTGCATGATCTTTCTGAAGGTGATCCTTTAGCTACCACACTTTTAACCTACACTTCTTTTAGTATAGATTAAGCTATAGTTTCTATTCATAGTGCTTCTTGGTTTTAAATAGTGCCAGCTGGTCTTATGACTAAGGATTCAGAATATCCAGTTCAGTCCCGGTTGACTGTCACCCCACATTTGAATGACATTTGAGATGGGGGGGGGGAAATGCCCAGCAGTTGTTGTGTATAGATCTTTCACACAACCCCCTTGTCAAATGCCCTGTGTCTTCTTCAAATATGGAGCGGGGGATTTCTTCAGTTCACATAACTATAGAATCAAAGAATTTATGTATTTATGTGTAGAATTTACCCACCCAATTCCAAACTACTTTGGGAGGTTTACAATTAAAAGTTTAAAATAAAGTACAAAACACAAAAAAGAATCACAAATGGTCTTAACAACAACCTATTACCAATAGGGGCTCAATCTTCACTTTGCTCCTTAGAGAATAGCCAGGTCTTTAATAGCTTCCTGAAAGATCATCAGAGTGAGATCTGTCTGGATGTCTGGAAGAATGTATGGACTGGAAAGGATTGTGGAGATAATCTAGTTCAACTTTCTGGCCAGAGCAGGAATCTATGACTACAGTGCCCCCAACAGATGGCGATCCTGTTTTGATTTCAATGCCTGAAGGCCATCTTCCTGAGACCATCTCTTCAATTGTTGGACAGCTTTTAGCATTAGGAAATTCTTCCCGATGTGTCAAAAATCGATTCCTTGTTATTTGTACCCATTGTTCTATATTCTTACTTTTCCCACATATTATGTGAGCCAGAATACAGCTATATGCTTAAATCAACTGTACTTTAATTATATTTAATTATTTTGGTTCCTTTGAGTCAATCTTGATTCCTGGTGACCGCCTGGACAAGTCCCTGCAATTTTCTTAACAAGATTTTGGATGTGCCTTTCCCTCCTTCCTAGGACTGAGAGTGAATGATTGACCCCAAGTCGCCCAGCTAGCTTCATGTCAAAGGCAGGACTAGAATTAGTCTATCAGTTTCTAGCCTGGTGCCTTAACCACTACACCAAATTGTCTCTTAGTAAATGTAAAGTGACCGCATTCTTATTTCCTTTCATGCATGTGAGACAGAATGCAGTTATATGTTTAAATCTACTATGTACCTCTTCAGATCCCATGGTGCAGTATCTCAAATGTATATTGAAATGTCTTTGAGAAAAAAAAAGTTGTGGCGTAGCAAAGTCCTGAGTAGAAGGATAAGAGAAAATGCTGGTCCTTAAGATTTATCCAAACTGTGAAAGTTCTTTACTATAGAAGGCCAGGCCCTTACCCTCTCTAATGGATTTCTGTTGGCAGAACTTCCTATTTTGTAACCTATCATTTCCCAAGATAACTGTGGGGAGGAAAAGACAGAAAGACAGGCTGGTGGTCGTAATCGTGCCTGTCAAAGCCCCACCGATTTTCAAAACGAGTGATATAGGCACAAATACAAAAGAAATGGAGCTTCACCCATGCAGTCATAACCATCACTTGACTTCCTTATGGGTGCCTGGCAATGAAATCCAAAGCATGGGGATTGCCAGCTGACTTTCCAGCCCCTTGGAGACATTTATGCTTATGACTACTAATCACTCATTGTGCATCAGACAGACACAGAGACTCCCCTCCCCCTTTTTTTGCTAATACGTTCTGTAGGTTGAAAATGTTAGAAACACCTATGTTAGTTATTGCGTACCTGCAAAACAAATTAAACAAAGGTTTGTTTTTAGAGCAGACACCATCCTTTCCTCATCGAACTGGGTCAATATTTCTGCTAGTTTTGCCTCCGGTTTCAGCCTTCCGTGTCCCCTTCCAAGAATAAAAGGATGCTGTGAGAAGCGAAGTAAAAAAAAAAAACCTGCCTCACATGAACCAAACACTTCTTGCAATTCTCTGGATAAAAACCAGATGTCCCAATCCCACTGAGTAAGTATGGAATAGCCAAGATTTGACAAGTGCAACACTTTTACAAAGTTGGAATTTAGAGAGTTTATTAACTGGCTTCTTCTAAGAGCTGGTTAGGAAGATCTTGGTCATTCATTCCTTTGCTTCATTTAGCAAGCGCTAGAAAAGCTGTTAGTAACATTTTTAAAAAAAAATAGCAGAAACCAAAACCATTTAATATTAAAATGAGTACTAAAGCTAGGAATGGTGGAATTAATGTGTTCTTACCAATTTTTTTGACTACTGAGAGTTGGAGTAGGAAAACCAAATCACCTTTGTGTCTGTTCCTGGCAATCTCATGGACATAAAACCAGTGTAAACCTTTCAGTACAAGTATTGTATGAAATGATCCTTGTACTTTGTACTGAATAGCAGCCTAATTGTTACTTTTGCACCAATTGCAACTTCTGGACTCTTTGGTCAAGGATAAACCCAAGTGGAATGCACTACAGTAGTCAATATAATATAGAGCCTATTCCTGGATTCATTTTATGAAAGGCAAGAATCACAGCAACCTCTTCAGGACCTATCCTTGTTCTACACTGCAATTCCTTACTTTGTGGCATTTCCTGCTACTTCTCAGGAAGCAAAGGAACTGAGTGAAGTAGGAAAGCAAACTTCTCTTGAATTTCACTCTGTTGATTGTCAACATTAGGCACGCTGTACTGCAGCCTCATCCGTAGCTCTTGGAACAGTATCAAAACTTTCCTCGCTATGTCTTGTCTATTATACTCCAAAATGGCATAGTTGTATATCTTCCATGATTTTCCAGCTCAAAGCCAACCAACCATTCACAATTCTTGATGGTCCTCCACTCATGAATTTCCCTTGATTTTACCGCTTTGCTTTCCATCTCTATTGTTTCATTTTTTTTAATTAGACAAAAATATTATATAATATATAATTTAATTTAGTATACAGGTATACCAATTTTCTCTTTCTGGACAATTCAATAGGACAAAGGCAAAATATTTATTCTATCAAATAAAATGCCCAGAACTCTCTCTTCTTTATTAGGCTCTCTTCTTCTGAAAGCATGCAGGCTCTGCATTAGCAGGCTTAGACTTTTACATTTCATCTGAATCAGAGAAAAAGACAAATCCTTCAGGGGAATATTCCCTAATCTTTTAAAGATCTTCACAGTTCTTCACTGCCATTGCCAACTGGCTCTAATAATCTGGCCTCATGGACCTTCTTTATGGATCTTTCTCCTCTTAGTCCTACCAGGGGAACTGTGCCTGCTATTTATGTTTCCTCCCAACATAAGCATCTTTGACTTGCTCAGCTTCCCACAACCTGTTCTTCTTGCTCTATTTTTCTGTAGCAGAGAGTCTGTCAGCCAAATTCTCCCTGTTGGCTTCTCAAATGCAGTGGTACACCTGGCCCTGCAAAACCTCACTGAACTCAGAGATATTGCAACCTTGAGTTAAATGCCTCAGTCTAGATAAACCTGAAAAGCAGGTTCAGCATATTGCCTGATTCTCCTCTTGGTAGCAGAACTTGTAGACTTTAATGCTACTCTATATTGTATTAGGATGGCCCTCCCCGACATGATACCATGCCCTTCCATAGTCATCAAGTTGATGGTAAATTCTGAGAGTTATAATTTTTCACACAGCAATCTCTGTTTCTGCATGGAGTCTTCAGGAGATTTACAAATTCGTGCAAGCTGGAGAAAGACACAACATTAGAACTTTTTTTTGCTGGGGGGGGGGAGCTTTCAAGTCATTGTTGATTCCTGCCAACTACCTAGGCAAGTCCTTGCAGTTTTCTTGGCAAGATTTCAGAAGTGCTTTTCCATTGCCTTCTTCCTAGGTCTGAGAGAGACTGATTGTTCCAAGATCATTCAGCTGGCTTTGTGCCTAAGGCCAGACTAGAACTCACAGTCTCCCAGTTTCTAGCCTGGTGCCTTAAACACTGCACTAAACTGGCTCTTAGAGATCTTGGACATATTTCTGTCTGACATTTTGGTATTTCTATCTGCAAAGTGTGTGTGTGTGTGTGTGTGTGTGTGTGTGTAAATAAAATGAATAAAATAACAATGGACCAAAAGTTATATTATAAATAACAAAAAACCAAATACTCCAATAGCTGCTTTTATTTTAGTCAAATAATGTATCTGAATGTTCTTTCTCAAGAAAAGAAATCCTGGAGCAGCCTCTTTTTATAGCAGTAATAGTTGTTATCCACCTATCTATTGCATTCCCTGACATTCCTCCAATTAAAAGGGATGTGCAGATTTTAAGTAAGGGGTTAAACAGATGTTAAATTCAATTTGTGAATTGACTTATCATGATCTGTCAGTTTTCAATTGTTTTACTGTCACTTTTCAATCATCCAGTCAAATATCACAATGCAGTATATTTTTCTGTTCCCTTCAAACTGGATATAAAGGTTAAAATTGTAGATTCAGCCCAACTGTCTTCCATAGCTTGAAGTAGTTGCTTTATTGTTGGAAATGCTATATATTTTAGGTTCTGGTTTCTGTAACGCAATACATTTAACAGTGTTGTGGGAAATCTCAGATTTTCTTAGATTCATATTGACAGATTAAGCTGAGTGCTTATTGGACTAATCTTTCCAGTGCCAGACATCTGAATGATTATGTGCCATTGAGTTGAGGGGGAACTCTTTGCAATTACATAGATAGATTTTCTCCATGATGATCTAACCCTAACCTAATCAGGTCTTCTAACAGTGTGACCATTCTCACTGAAACTGAGTCCATCTACCTTGCTGCTGGTTGTCCACTTTCCTTCCACCTCTCCTGGCCTTACAGTCTTCTCCAGAAAGATAGATCTTATGTGCCTGAAACAGGATAATTTGAGCCTGGTCTTTTGCGCCGCAAATGAGAACTTCCAGTTCATCTGTTCAATGATCCATTTGTTTGTTTTCTTAACTGTCCCTAGTATTCTAAGGAGTCTTCTCCAACACCAAATATCAATTCTGTTTGCAATTGTGGCAAATATCTGTAGCTCGGTGTGGGATGAGGATAAAAGTTCATTCTCTGAGCTTGTGAGCTAGGTAACATCTTCAGCAGAGTTAGGGGATGTCAGTGTCACTGACTTCCCCCTAAACTCCTCTGAAGATGTTACCTAGCCTAATAACAAAACAATCAGAAACCAACCCACAAGCTCGGACAACAAACCTTCACCCTCATATCAATTCTGTTTCTATCGTACTTCTGTAGAGTCCAACTTTCACTTTATTACATTTATATGCCACCAATCTCACTGTCAAGTGACTTTCACTTCTGTAGTTTCACAGGGAATACTAGTGCCTGCATTATATTGATCTTAGTGGTTAAAAACATATCACAACATTTGAATATATCTTCTGAGGCCTTTGTTGCTACTCTACCAAATGCTAGTTTCTAGTATATTTCTTGACTGATAGTTCCTTTACTGATGATCCAGACTTCTGCTCACACAGAAAACCTAATTTGAAGTGTCCCTCAACTCTACAGAAAAATGTTGGGATACAAATGGTGGCTAGAGAGGACCAGAAGTTTATTTCCCTGGCTGACGGCCCTTATACCAGAGAGCCGACATGATTGAATTTTCCCCACAGTATCTTTATTTAAGGGATATAGAACCAGCTTTGTTTTTTTTTTTGTATGTGTGAAAACAATAGGATCTTCAAACCTTTTAAGATGCCGAATTGAAGAGGCAAGATTTGGAGTTCTGTGGGAAAGTTCATGATATGCAAGAGGCAATATCATTTATATCAACGGTTCTTTCCACAGTTCAATTCAATGGGTCACTAATGGGGAGCAAATCTAGCTGACTGAGCCTTCGTATCTTCTTACTACTGCGGTTTGCAATTTCGGGCCTAAGTCTGAAGCAGAGGCAGCAGCATGATGCAGTCAGCCTCTCCAATTAGAAAATAACGATTGAAAAACATGCAGCTAAATGAACATCCCTTCCACAGCAGAGGTTTGTAGAGTTTAAAAACCTGATTTCTAACATGTGTTGAGGAATCGATTTTTTTTCACACCATGCTACCACTATGAGTGTGAAGCCACCCAGTCTGTCTGTCTCCAGACCCCAAATAAGTGATTTCTCTGTGTGTGGTAATTTTCATTAGCTGCTTGAGACCAATGTAACTTTTAAATGCATCTGTATTTGTAATGCTTGCAAATGCCATCCCTTAAATGGAGTCTCATAAGTGTCAGGTGGAAAATTCAACCCTTTGCATTTTTGCATCTCTGCAGTTACTACTAGCTGTTGGAAGTGAATTTGGAACCCCAGTGGGAAGTCTATCACTGTGCAAACTGTTTTCCCCAGAGATCTATTTTCATGCAGATCACAAGAGAGCAGGAACGAGTTACTCTTCTCTTACATGCCTACTATGATCTCAATGATTATAATCACCCATTGATTCTATTTGCTCTTCCCATTCTTCTCCAATTAATGGACGTATGCCTTCACATAATAGTTCAATAGCCAGTGTCCGGTAGCTTGAGTATCAGAAGAGTTACCTAAAGCTTTTTGTTCTTGCACAGTGAAAATATAATTGGAGGGTGTGCTTCTATTTGCTCTCCCTCTCTTTGCTGTGCAGTCATGGAAGTTGCTCTTAAGCACTCAAGACCCTAACATTTGAACTCTAGGCTCTGCTCTTGATCATTAGGCTAGGAATGCATAGCAGATGGTAAGGACTGATGCAGCAACCACGCTGAAGCTAAATAATACTGGATCTAATGGTACCCGTATGGAGGATATTCTGAGCACAGCTTTTGTGCCATCTTGTTTTCTGTCCATGAAAGGCAAGGTGTTGATATTTTTTTTTAAATAAAGGATATAGTTCAATTAATTAAGAGAGTAGCATGATAGAGTAGCAACTTGCTGTTGAAACTTCCTTGTGAGATTCAAATCATGCAAGTGGTTACCCATCATCATTATTTAGGCCTCTAACTCCCTTGAAATTCTGGTCCTAGATGCTTGCTGTGTGGAAAGTAATATTTGGATTATCTTCAGTATTGGGGCAAGGATGATTCCTGACTGGCATCTGAGAAATACTGGAGACTTCCATCAGCCACAGAGTGCGTTGACCACTTGTCCCTGACCAGTTTTTGAGATGTTGTTTGGGAATTATCTGGTTTCAATAAAATGAATTATTTTGGTCTATGAAATTTTATAAAGCAACATTAATGAAGACAAAAGTGGAAGAAGAGAAAAGACAATTTCAACCACTGAAGAACTTACATTCTAAATCCACTTTCCCAGTATGATGCCCTTCAGAAGTGTAGTGCTATGATTCCCATTATCTCCAGCCAATAAAATGCACTGAGAGCACCTGCTTAGGGAAGGTGGATCTAAAGATGATTGCAAGGGGAGTAAAATGAAACTGATCTCTCAGTCAGTTCCATTGCAGGTATTTAGACTTCATTTCACAATGGTCTGATTTTTCAACACAACACCAGACTATGTTTTTCAGTGAAATATTGTGGATGTGTTTTTTCTCCCATGATGAAAAGGCACAAAAAATGATAAACTAATTCTTGGTGTCTGTCCAGCAAGCCAACGTTATTTGAACAAGGTTCCTTTGTGTGCTTGCTACCTCCATCACAATGGTTTCTGTTCCATTTCTCATTTTAGAAATGGAGTGACTGGCTAAACCGTGAGCAAACACACATTATATTTTGTAGTTCTTGAAAGAGACTTGGAATGAGAGAGATTCATCAGGAATGGAGGCCTTGAATTCTGTGCATTATGTTTCTCTGTGGGAAAAAAAAAATGGCTTAATGACAAAAGGCTTCAGTGTTTGTGGGCACAAAGGGGGCAGCGGCATTGGATTCTGTTGCTCATATTGAAAGCAGCCTACTTTCATTAACATTGTGAGTGGTAATCATTTTAGTGACTCACAATAAGCAATATTAGTTTCCTCTTGTATTTTTAAAAAAAATAATATTCTGCTCGACAGATTCAATATCCAGAAAGAAAGTAACCTATAGCTCTAAATGCAAAAACTCAAGTACAGTATTCATGGATATTGCATCATGCCAACAAACCTCCTTAGCTGTAAAAATCAAGTTTCTTATGAGAAGGGGAATCCCTTGACTCATTAATACTCAAAATCTATTTGTGAATTCTTTACAGAGCCACGATTAGCTAGACATTGGTGCGTTCCAATAAGGCAATTCTCACAGTTTAAATGTTATCTTAAAGGAACGTTTGCAATAATTCAATATCAGTCTGGGCATCTTAGTATTTACTACCTAAACAAACAGGGAATGATTAATTTGCAATTGGGTTTGATTCTTTATTCAATACACTGTTTATGACTTGCAAGAAATATGAGTCAAATAACAGTAACCTCTACCAACAATTCCAGGGGGTTATATTCTAAATAGACACCAATTGGTCTTTTTAGAGTCCACTGTTGACAGGAAGGGGACTGGGGTTCTTCGTATGCAGTATGCAACACATTCATATTTAATGAAGGCAACCAGAAATGACCTTATGAAAACAGAACACCAATTATGAGAGATTTATTATCAGTTTCATATATTGCCATAACTAACGGGGAAATGAAATGACACATGGTCCTACTTACAACCTTTGATATATGTTCCTTGTTTACACTCCACGGATGAAATGTTTGGATAAAGGTAGTCCTCGACTTATGATCACAGCTGGGACCAGAATTTCCATTGCTAAACAAGGTGGCTGTTAACGTGAATTCTGAAACCATTTGTTTTCTTTTTGGCCAGGGTGCTGAAACAAATCAGTGCAGTTGTTAAGTGGTTCATGCAGTTATTAAGCAAATCTGTCTTCTCCCTTTGCTGGTCGGAAGTCAGCTGGGAGGGTCACAAATGGTGATCACACGATCCTGGTATGATGTAACCATCGTAAATACATGCTAGTTGTCAAGGGTCTGAATTTTGATCATGTCACTGTCAAAATGCGGCAAGAGTTGTAAATGCGAGGATAGGTCATACATCACTTGTAACTTCAAGCAGCTGCTAAACAAATGACTGTAAGTTGAGGATAAACTGCGTAATTTTAAGTTCATCAGATCTCTTGTTCTTGTTACACTGGGAACAAAAACACTGGTACAGAGCTTTTGGGAATAGAATAAATATTCCTGGGCTCAAAAACTGGCATTTGAACCAAAAAAAGAGTCAAAAACATTAAATATCTATAATACCCATATGGTTTACTTGTTGGAAAACGTATCTATTAGAACAAGGGTGGGGAACTATGGCCCTTTTATGACCTCTGGACTTCAACTCCCTGAATTCCTGAGCCAGTATGGCTAGCTGAGGAATTCTGGGAGTTGAAGTCCACAAGTCATAAAGGGGCCATAGTTCCCCACCCCTGTATTAGAAGGAGGTAAATGAATCCCTGTGGGTTTTAGTCTGCTAGTTGTGGCCAACGTAGGGTGCTCACCTCCATTTCTTCAAGCCATTGAGGTAGGGCTGTCCAAAAATGTTTCTGTGGTCCTGTGGCCAGCATGATATACCACAGCGCAAAGTATACGGCAAAACATGGAACACTGTTACCTTCCCACAAACTTGTACCTATTTATCTACTTGCATTTACATTGTAAATAAATGGTACTTACTCATCTACTTGTGTTTACATTACAATGCTAGGTTAGCAGAAGCTGAGGCAAGAGACAGGAGCTCACTCCATCACACAGTGGTCAAACTCAAACCGTTGCAGTAAAGACCTCTGGTGTTTTTTAAGCCACTGAGATACCATACCTCACAATTAGAAGGATAGTATGTTCAAAATGTAATATCTCTAGTTCAAAGGATCACTAAGTATGCAATGTAATAAAATTGGAGCCATGGACACAAATATTCAAATACTATTATGTAGATTGTTTACCACCAGATTCTGCAGAGACTATGTTAAGCCACATAGGTCTTACATGAACCAAAAAGACTCAGCTTAGTTTATGTATTTTTGTTCACTAAAAAAGACAGAAGAACATATGTGGTATTGGACCAACGATCTGATTCAGAAGTTGTATTCACACAGGAGTTTGATTTAATATGTGTGAGTCCATACACTGTGGTGAGTAAAACGTTCATTATGATCCCCATGGAGGAGAGATCCTCAAAGGATGAGAATTGGCTAGTATAGGCCTTGAAGATTATAGCGATCCAGTAATCAGGGACCAGCAGGGCAAATGTGAAAACTGGGATACCTGCAGCCCTAGATTTTAGTTAGGAAATTAGAGGATTCTTGGGGAATCCTGGATGTGATAATGACAGTGAATCAAAAGCCTAAAGTGGTGAAAAGCACAGAAATACAAGAATGCAAGGAAAGGATCCAAAGATATATCTGTGTTCACTATTGTTTTCAACAGGACCAATTTTCTGACCACAGCTAGAGTAGTCCAGCTAGCTTAGATATGGGCTTGAAGCCTGGAAAACACGGTTAAAGATGGAAACAAATTACCCTGGGTCTTTCTGTAATCAGCTACCAGAAAACTTGATTCCACCTAGGAAGACTGACTATTTGGACCTAGACTTTTTTTTTTAAAAAAATAAATCTATTGAATCTTGTGTGTAGAGCTCTTTTGCTATCCCTCTAGATTCCTGGCTGTTGATAAGCAATGTGCTGAATGTTTTTTCTGGCTGAGAAGAAAACCTACTGGTTTTCCAAGAATAGTAACTGCTCTGGAAGAACAGTACATGATTTATGGTTTGATAGCATGGAAGAACCAATCACTATAGCTTGTTCAACAAACTATAGTTAAAAGAAATAATGGATTAATGTGAGGCATAAACCAGCCAGTCTAAAGCAGTTCCTTTATTGGCAGCTAAGAGTTTAGAACTGCCTTTACTTTAGCAAATTAGAAACAAGGAAACTGACCAACTGCTATGTATCTTTATTAAAACTTAGTAGGAATTAACTATAAATCTTTTATTACAATTTAAACTATAGGATTGGAGGAACACCATGATTGTGTTCACACAGTATGGTCAGCAATATCAATTAAAGACTCAGTGGTTGAAATTCACACAATGTACTGGCTAACCTTGGTTTGTTCTTTTGCAGCTTATTGTGGTATGCAAACCCAGCTCTGTGGTTGATTTACCACTCAGGGTTTGTGCAAACCCTGAAAATGCATTAATTCAATAACTAGATTAAGTGTGGATATGTGAATATAATCGAGTCTTTAATGCATGCTTGCAAGTGGATAACCTAAATAGGGAAAGAGTTATATATTACAGAATTCATACTTCTTTCCTTTGTAGCAATGATGCCACAAGACAAAGATATCCATGTTGTCTGTCCTGAAAAAAACAGTAAAAGCCAAGAATCCAGAGGAAGGTAAGCAAGCAGGCTCGAAACATCAAATCTTTTGCTAAAAAGAATGTTTACTGGATTGCATGCTGTGAGAAAATAGCTTCATGAAGATCTGGCAATCTGCTGTCCTGTTGTTTCTATATTTGATGATAGTAGCCTTAACTTCCTTAAAATAAATATTACAGACATGATTTGCAAACACACTTGTTACTGTTAGATTGATGCATATTGAACAGGTTCAACCTTACTTACATCCCGTTCGATGCCATAGTGAGGAAGGCCAGAGTATCCATATCCCCAATTTAAAACCAGGTCTGTCCTTAAATGAAACCTTATTAGCTCTCCAGTTGCCTCATTGAATGATCTACAGTGTAAATGTTACACTAAGGTTTCATCCTTGACGTTAACAGAGTTGGAAGGGACCTTGGAGGTTTTCTAGTCCAACTCCCTATTCCAACAGGAGACCCTATGCCATTCCAGACAAAGGCAGGCAAGATGAAAGTAGGTTTTTTTAAGTCCCTTGATGTTACAATTTTTTTAAAAAATTTTTAAACAAAATTTTATTAAGTTTATATAGATAAGGAAAAATAGGAACAATACAGGTATGGTAAAGGGAGGGGTGGAAGGAAAGGGGAAGGGGAAGGGAATAAGGATTTAGGGTAAAATAGGGATAGGTACAATCACATATTTCAACAAACAAGCTACCGTCCGGATCATAATAGTGAGTAAATATCATATTCAACCATTTTTAACAAAGCCTAGACTATAACATATTAAAAACAATTAGTAAACAAATAGGTTGATCTATTAAGTAAACACTACTAATATAATCTCAAAAAATCTTAACAATCAAAAGTAACAAAT
>NW_015387950.1:233246-236879 GCF_001527695.2 Protobothrops mucrosquamatus | reverse complement strand
TAGGGATAGGTACAATCACATATTTCAACAAACAAGCTACCGTCCGGATCATAATAGTGAGTAAATATCATATTCAACCATTTTTAACAAAGCCTAGACTATAACATATTAAAAACAATTAGTAAACAAATAGGTTGATCTATTAAGTAAACACTACTAATATAATCTCAAAAAATCTTAACAATCAAAAGTAACAAATAAAAACCAGTAAATCAAGAAAAATAATCATATCATCAAAATGTTAGTTAGAACTCGATTAAAAATCAGTCATCTCTTCTAAAATATTGAATCCTTCAAGTTCTAACGTGTCTCTACCCATTGATAAAATTTTTTCCCAAGTTCTAAAATAAATTGAATCATCTTTTTCTTTCATTTCTAATGTTAGTCTATCCATTTCCGCACACTCTAAAATTTTAGTAATTATAATCTGGTCAGATGGTAAATTCTCATTTTTCCAAAATTGGGCAAATACTATCCTTGCAGCAGTTAAAACATGCAATATCAAGTAGTCATTCTCTTTACCATAATCAGGTCTTAATATTCCTAACAAAAACAATTTCGGTTTAAATTCTATCTGTAGTTTCATCATCTTTTCCAACCATCTATGGATCTTAGACCAATATTTCTTAGCGATAGGGTATGTTCACCAAGTATAGTAATAAGTGCCTGGCTGTTGTTTACATTTCCAGCAGATATCCGAAACATTTTTAAACATT
This sequence comes from Protobothrops mucrosquamatus, assembly GCF_001527695.2. Classification (NCBI taxonomy): domain Eukaryota; kingdom Metazoa; phylum Chordata; class Lepidosauria; order Squamata; family Viperidae; genus Protobothrops; species Protobothrops mucrosquamatus. Next base: position 236,163 of record NW_015387950.1, on the reverse strand, counting down.
TTCGCTAAGCGAACTGGTGTCATATGCCATCTATAAAACATCTTATATAAGTTTTCTTTATATGCTACCGCTTTTGTAAGCTTAATATTTTTATCCCAAAGTTTTTGCCAGTCTTCCAAATCTATAGAATGTCTAAAGTTCTTTGCCCATACTATCATTGTTTCTTTCACTTGTTCTTCTTCCATTTTCCAGTTTAAAAGAAATTTATAGAGTTTTCTAATCAAATTCTCATCTGTTTTTAACAAAATTGTATCCAATGGGGTCTGTTCTTTATAAAAACCTGTCGATTTTATATCTTTTTCGTATCTTGTTTGAATTTGCAAATAGGACCACCATGTCAAGTCAATACCTTGTAGTTGTAAAGTTTGCCTGTCCTTAAGTTTTCCCTCTTTGTCTAAAATGTCTTTATAACTAACCAGTTTGTCATAATTAATCAGATTTGGATAAGCAAATGCTTCCATTGTTGAAAGCCACTCAGGTATTTTCATATATATTTTATGTTTAATTTTCTCCCATTCTGACAGTAGTACGTTCCTTATTGCATGATTTTGAAAGTACTTATGTGCTTTAGATTTCTCGTACCATATAAAAGCATGCCAACCTAACTGGAGGTCGTGTCCCTCTAAATAAAGCAACCTTTTATTTCTCAATACAATCCATTCTTTAAGCCAAAGCAAAACAGCCGCTTGATAGTAAAGTCTCCAATCTGGAAGTCCAAAGCCCCCTCTATCTTTAGATTCTTGTAACAATTTACATTTAATTCTCGCTTTCTTTTTTTGCCATATAAATCTTAAAATCATTGCATTTAAATCGTCAAAAAAATTCTTAGTAAGTTTAATAGGCACTGTTTGAAATAGGAAAAATAGTTTTGGTAAAATGTTCATCTTAACCATTGCTATTCTTCCTAGAAGTGATAATTGAAGATTTTCCCATCTTTCCAAATCTATTTTTATTTGTTTCATTAATCTCTCATAATTATCTTCTTTTAGTGTAGTATATTTCGCCATTAAATAAATACCCAAATATTTGATTTTTTTTTAACTATTTGAAGATTTGTCATTTTAGCGAGTTGAATTTTCTGTTTGTCTGTTAATTTTTTTGTTATTACTTTAGTCTTTTCCCTGTTTATTTTCAAACCAGCCACTTCTCCAAATTTCTCAATGTTACAATTTTATTTATATTTATTTATTCTCTTTCTATACCTACCCAACTCAACCAAGTGACTCTGGGTAGCTTACAGTTCTAAAATGCAGGAGGTAACCATGATCCCTGGACTCAATTTCTCTTAATGTTCTTCTTATGCTTATCCTCATATTTCTTAGTACACCTTGGAAAAGATTTCTTATCTAACATGGAAGAGGCAGGAACAGAAGATTTTGTACTATAAGAACATTAGGATTTTGTGTGTGGTTATTCAACTCTGAAAGGAAGGGCCTTTCGAGAGCCCCACCACTTGTAGGAAGCCCTTTGTTGGCCACCTGGGATAAAGGATTCCTCTTACATTGTTCCCAAGATGTGAAAATTTTCCTCTTCACTGTTACAACCACGCCTTACTTTCTTGGCTATTAGGAGAAAAGATTTCACTTTTACATTTTGCTTTTATTATCAGTTTTGTGTTCTACAATTGATTGGCAGGGTGCTTTTCCTCCCTATTTTTAAATCTAGCTTTGGGGATCTTTTATGAAAGAACTCATGACGAAAGTTGGCCATATTGGATTTCCATTGGACTTCCAAACATCCCAGGTCAGTCTTGCCTTGTGCATCACCTCTAGAGCTGTTTTAGACTCATAATTTTCTTTTTTTGTCACTCCCCTGCAGTTTATTCTCTTCCTTTGTTTCTTTCACTTTCTCATATGTCCTCTGGATTTCTTTATGGGGCATTTAAGTAGCCTTCATTGCTCTCTAGCTATATACCTAAACACTTGCCAGATATACCTATAGTTGTAACTGATAGGCACCCATGATTGACCTTAGTGGACAAACACATGTTCTCAGCCAGTGGAAGTTACACTAAGGAGCTGCAATAGACTAGGCTCAAATGGATGGACTCTTCTGCAAACATGGTTTTCAATGAGCACCATTGAATATATAGCATCTTAAAGATCCATATACACTGGGTTGCATAGGAAGTTCCATAAGTCTACCCTAAGGACAAATCTAATTATCCAAGGACATTGTCTTGCACCAGATTCTGTGGTTCTGATTCGGTTTTGGCTTTGGGACCTTCCTGCCAAATGTTCTCAGCAACTTGTAGACTAACTCAGATACACATGAAAATATTGAGAACTTGTGCAGAGGGTTGGTGAACATTTAGAACCTTGCAAAGGCTGGGGAAATTTGAGAATGTGGCTAGCTGTAGTTATAGGGGTATTATTTTCTCATTTATCATGGAAGGAAAAAGAAGGTTTAGAACAGCAACAGAACAGTAATCGAATTAACTATTGCTCACGGGTGAGCTTCCAGTTGAAGGCTATTGTTTGCCTCAACTTTTTTTTCTTTTTAATTCGCAAACCTGCTGTAGTGGGGTGCTTGGCAAAGTTCTTTCCATATGCATCCTGCCTGCAGAGCTGTGTTTGGGCATAAACTTTGTCTTTATATTGCTCATATTGGAAAAGAGAGGATCAAAGAATCTTTTTACCTATGTCTCAGCTGAAGCTAAATCAGTCAGCGAACAGAGCTAATGACTTGCTAACTTGAAAGTATGTCTTTTTTTTTTTAAAAGACTTAAATTACCAACCAAGGGACCCTATTTCACGAGATCTGTATGAATAAATGGGTGTTTATTTTCAAGTGCTCGTGTCATAATAAATTTATTGCACCGGATTTTCTGTTCTTTTTGCTCAGCCTGATATTAACCATAGCAGAGTTAAAATGGCATTGAAGCCCATGAGCTTTGGGAAAGAAATCTTTTTTCTTT
>NW_015387950.1:224882-232025 GCF_001527695.2 Protobothrops mucrosquamatus | reverse complement strand
AGCGGGCCTGACCTAGGGAGGATTTTAGGTAGGGATGATTTTAAAAGTAATTTTAATCGGAAACACAGCTGGCAATATTTGGTTTTTAATTCGGCTTTTATTGGGGTTTATATTTTTGTATTTCTGTATTTTTGTATTTTGTGTATAGTATTTGTTTTTTAATATGCTGTGAACCGCCCTGAGTCCTATGGGAGAAGGGTGGTATACAAATTAAATTAACATTAACAAATTAACATTCATTAGGTGGCCAAAGTATTTAAGTTTCAACTTCAGGATCTGGCCTTCTAAAGAGCAGTCAGGGTTGATCTCCTCTAGGACTGACCGGTTTGATCGCCTTGCAGTCCAGGGGACTCGCAGGAGTCTTCTCCAGCACCATAGTTCAAAGGCCTCAATTCTTTTGCCCTCAGCCTTTCTTATGGTCCAACTTTAATAGCCATACATTGCAACTGGGAAAACCATGGCCTTGACTATACGTACTTTTGTTGGCAGGGTGATGTCTCTGCTTTTTAGTATGCTGTCTAGATCTCATGTAGGAACCTTCAAAGCTATTTTTTTATTATTTAAAATGTCAAAATGATAAGTTCTGGTGGTATCTAGGGGTATGATGCCAAGTTATCTTCCTTGTAGTCCCCACCTGAGCACCATTAAAATTTGCTCCAGTGGGTGAGGGAAAACCCACACAGTGTTGGACTGTGCCTTCTACTCTGGATAGCTGGCAAGAAACTTCAATTAAGGTCACAAGCAGGGAACACACAAAGATAAGAATCCACTTTTTTCATGTTGTGTTGGTCACTCCAATTAATTCAGCAATTCAGCATTGTCAATCCATATTTTCTGTTTAGATATTTGTTTAAATAAATCAAGTATTTCTTAACAATTATTATAAGTCAAGGAAAGATGGATTTGGGACTTGGTTTATACAAGACTTCAACTTGACTACAAGAACTTGCAGCAATGACTTGTAGAATCTTGGGCTTTAATCTAGCCTCAATTGGCTGTTAATCGTTTTTTCTGAGTAGGTGCAGATTCCTTATTTAAATATTTATTTAAAAAATATGCAGGTTCACCTTGCAGGAGAAGGAGGTCAACTTATTTCTTTCTTAGTTTTAAGTACTTAGAAACTCCCTTAGGCAAGGAATCAAACAAGGCACGGAGTGGATCTGGAAGAAGAAATAAAACAAGGAGACTCTTCCTGTATTGTTGGGCCAACTGTTTATTCCCTGTTGGAAAGGTATTATATATATGCATATTCTACTTTGGCAGAAATTGGCATGTCTCCAAAATTCAGTACCTAAGTTGCCATCTCCTCAGAGGCCTCTGATTTGAGCCCAATTGAATTATGTAGTGAGGTGGTGTTTGAGAGGGAAGCGAATGTAACATCCTTAACCTCTCTCATCTAAAATTAATATAGGAGGTACTTAGTTTACAAGAGGAGGAAGCAAAGAGATGCCTTATACTCCACTAAAGCAGCTGAAGCAAATATTAACAATATTCCCAATGTCCAGTTTTACCTCTGCTCAAGAGACCAGAGTTGCTGAAAGTGGGGGCAGCAGAAATAAAGAAGGCCACTTCAGATGCTGTCAGGTTGTCCCTGAACCATGCATCCAGTAGACTGCTCAAGAGCTGAGCATTGCCAGGAAGGAAAAACAACAAAGGGCAGGTTTCTAGGCAACCATAAATTGTGAAGCAATAGGCTATTAGCCTTTTCTGCTCAGCTGCATACATCAATCAAGCCAAACCCGCAGGAGGATAGAAGCTAGGGGCAGCCCATGTATATTCAGTGTTTCTCTCTGGCAAAATATTTACCTGCTAAAATGTCACCTTCCTCTTTGATCTCCAGCCCACAGGGGTCTGACTTGGCCTCGCTCTACTCAGAGCTAGATGTGCCACAGAGGCAGAGGGCTTCTGCCTGGTTGGGTTCTAGAAAGACCAGTTGCATCACACTGTTTCTGCTCAGTTTTGGAATATTTCTTATGGGGGGAAAAAAAGAAAGAAAAGCAAGAACCCAGCATTATAAGAGAATAGGGAGCATGATAGCCATAGATTACGTGCAGTGTCAAAGCAGGGTGTGTCTGGAAGACACAGCTGCTGGGAATGTGAGTAGCAAAGGTTGAATGCTGTACATCAGCCCTACAAGGCAGACCAGACTAAGAAACCGATGCCATCCAGGTCAAGATTGGTGTAATGGACTACAGTGAAGTAGCAGTTTTCCAAGAAGGAGGCACCATATTCCAAAGAGGGAGGCAAGACAAGAGATGACACAACCAGAGCTGGATCAGAGAAAGAGGAAGAGATTTAGGATGGCCATTCCCTAGAATCTCTCAGGGTATATCCATTAGGTTTAGAGAAGTATAGGTTTAGTCTGGCAAGATTCTGTCTATATGAGCAAATAAAGAACTGACTGGATTGGCTGGATTGTTCTATGTCATTTTGAACTGGACTTGACAACTAGTTTTATTGAAACAGTTATAGTAACAGAATCTTGCAAGTCTAAATGTGCTTTCCCCTTTCCCTCTTATTTCCTCAAAGTATTTTCTTGGCCCAGGCTCAAGCTCTGCTCATCTAACCATTGACTCTTCCTCCTGTCCTTCAAGCTGATTACCTCTTTCTACACTGTGTCATAGAATGCTGGACTAGATCCAGCAGGCATCATCCCTTAGTTTCTTTTTTGGTTGTGACCTTCCAAAGATGCTAAGACAGTCACTTCCAGAAGATAGAAACTAGGTTATGTTGTTCATGAACTGTCTTAGTAGAATTATTAATTTGGGGAGGGACCATTATAGCACTCTGCCAAAATTAGAGAGACTGTTAGTTTGCATGAAAAATATGTCTCTGTGAAACACCAGGTATCCTTCAAAAAGCTATAATTGAGTGAAGATTTTTTTAAAAAGTTGTATACTCAGTGAGAAATCAAAAGTTGCCTTTGCATAAAGTGTGAAATGTCTCTATGGCCCAGCAATTTCACATCAATCTGTTTGATATCTGCTAAAGTGGGTGGGCAAACCCTTAATATAGAGATAACACAAAAGACCTAGGAAAGCATGGAATAATTTAGAAGACCCATTTCTATCAATCAAAAATTAAAGTGTAAGAGATTAGTGAGGATATCACCAGAAAGATATTTCTAAGTATACCTCCAGATATTATTACACATATTCTGTAAGAAATGAGAAAGAATCAAAAGGGGGAAAAATAGAAGGTAATTTTCTACAGATTATAAACAATAGAAGGAAATCAGGGTCATATTACTCCATCAACTGGCCCAAGTGAAACAAGAGTTTTGCCTAAGTATTGACAAAACAGGAAATTATATAGCAACATATATAACAGAATAAAAAAGGTTCAATTAATCTGTGATCAGCCCTTCCCAATGGTTACGGGAGAGGAGAAGCTGAATCATGCCTCAGGGGTCTTTGCCTGTCTAACTTCCTCTTCAACCAGAATGAATTGTTTCCTTTCCCTCTCAAATTTGCTGTTATTCTCTTCAAGGCAATAAGAAACTTTTTCTTAATGGAGCAAATGGGAGTAAATACTTGTATTAAGGTCATGAAAATCACACTGCAAGGAGGGCAAAGGTTAATCAAGACCTTAGGGTCATAATTTTTGTAAAAGATGACCAGGCTGAGCTCGAGGGAAGGGTCAAGCATGTGATCAGTCTCAACATATCAGGAGGGCTTTAAACTAAAACTGAGGGGGGAGGGTGAGCAATTTTTAGGATCTCCAGGACCTAATTACAAGCAAACACCCCCCCTAGTAAATAATGAGGCAAGGAGGGATGGAAAGGAAGACAAACTCAAACACCAAACAGGAGACATAGGAAGCATACCCAGAGTCAGACATAAAGATCTCAAATGCCTATATACAAATGCTCAAAGTTTGGGGAACAAACAGGGTGAACTAGAATTATTAAGTACATGAAGGTAGATACAATATAATTGGAATTACTGAAACTTGGTGGGATGAAACCCATGACTGGAACATACTGATAGAAGGATAGAAACTGTTAAAAAAATATAAAGGAGGAGGTGGAGTTGCATTATATGTAAAAGACCACTATACTGCTACAGAAATGCCTGAGATCAAAGATGAAAACCTCCTAGAATGCATATGGATCAACATAAAAAAAAAGAATGACATTGCCATAGGTGTATATTACAGGCCATCCAACCAAGCAGAAAAAATAGATGTACTTTTTGCTAACCAATTAACAAATATATGTAGGAAACACACTACAATAGTAATGGGGGACTTCAATTACCCTGGCATCAACTGGAAAACTAACTCTGCACCAAGAGAGAAATCGAATAGATTCCTGATCAACCTAGCTGACAACTCTGTTGTCCAAAAGATAGAAGAGGGAATTAGAGGAAAAGCCATATTGGACTTAATTCTCACGAATTGAGAAGAAGTGATAGAGGGAGTTGAAACTGCAGGAACCTGTAGAGAAAAGTAAGGTCTTAGACTTAGACATGAAAAACCAAAAGTAGACATATAGATTGGGTGAAACCAGGCCAATAGTGTGCGGCGGCAGCTAAAAAAGCCAGTGCAATCCTAAATTGCATCAACAGAGGGATTCAATCAAGATCACCTGAGGTACTAATACCACTCTATAAAGCCTTAGTAAAATCACACCTAGAATACAGCAACCAGTTTTGGTGTCAACACTATAAAAAGATGTTGAAACTCTGGAAAAGTGCAGAGGAGAGCAACAAAGATGATTAGGGGACTGGAGACTAAAACATATGAAGAACGGTTATAAGAACTGGGCATGGCTAGTCTAGTGAAGAGAAGGACCAGGGAGTCATGATAGCAGTCTTCCAATATTTGAGGGGCTGTCACAGAGAGGAGGGGAGACAACCTATTTTCCAAAGCACCTGAAGGCCAGACAAGGAATAATGGATGGAAAGTGATGAAGGAGGGATTCAACCTAGAAATAAGGAGAAAGTTTCTCAGTGAGAACAATCAACCAATGGAACAGACTGCCTTCAGAAGTTGTGGGAGCTTCATCGTTGGAAGCTTTCAAGAAGAGACTGGCCTGCCATCTGTCAGAAATGATATAGGGTATCCTGCTTGGGCGGGGGATTGGACTAGATGACCTAAAAGTCCCTTCCAACTCTGTTATTCTAATTCTAATACCACCAATTTCCTTTGACCATTAGTAGTTCAGATTCTTCTAGAGAGTGATACCATGCAATAAGCCTGCATTCATTTGAACTGCCTTGACTCCTGATTTCCTGTGCTTCATAGTTTTGATGCCATGTCTCATCACATCACTGGAGTCTGTTGGTCACCAATCTCTGATGCCCAATCTCCTTTGGCTTTTTTTTAGCAGCCTTTGAAAAAAATAAATGTTTGGCCAAGACCAAGGGGGGGGGGAAGAAGAAGAAGAACCAGAACCAGAACCAGAACCAGAAGAAGAAAAAGAACCAGAACCAGAACCAGAACCAGAACCAGAACCAGAACCAGAACCAGAAGAAGAAGAAGAAGAAGAAGAAGAAGAAGAAGAAGAAGAAGAAAAGAAGAAGAAGAAGAAGAAGAAGAAGAAAAAGAAAAGAAGAAGAAGAAAAGAAGAAGAAGAAGAAGAAGAAGAAGAAGAAGAAGAAGAAGAAGAAGAAGAAGAAGAAGAACCCCAACAACAGTCAAGTGATCAGTTTAGTTTGATTTTAGCTATGCTCTCAGAGATCAAATGGATTGTCATTAACTAACAATGGCTCATTAGCTTTGGAGCCAGCTGCTGCTTTGCTCTCATTGCAGCATATGCAAATCACAGGACTATGTTTGGGTGTTTCATTGGCTCCTTGCAGGGTAGCAATATCCCCATTGGTCAGTTTTACCCCTTTGGGTAAAAGTTCCCACTTACAAGTAAAGTGGATTCAGCTGACTGCTGATCAAGAAGAATACAGGAAGTCTTTGACTTGCAAGAGTTCCTTTAGTGACAGTTTGAAGTTACAACAGTGCTGAAAATAATGACTTACGACCATTTTTCACACTTATGACCATTGCAGTATCCCCAGGGTCACATGATCAAGATAGAGAATCTTGGCAACTGACTCATATTTACAACACTTGCAGCGTCCCGGAGTCAAGTGATCCCCTTTTGCAAACTTCTGACAGCAAAGTCAACTCGGGAAGCCAGAGTCACTTAACCACCCCTGCTACAAACTTAACAGCTGCAGCGATTCACTTAACAGCTAGGGCAAGTAAGATTGTACAGCGAGACACAGCTCACTTAAGAACTGTCTTGCTCAGCAATGGAAATTTTGGGCTCACTTGTGGTCATAAGTCGAGAACTACCTATATAGCTACCTACTGATAGTCCTCGACGTACAGCCATTTGTTTAGCAACCCTTTGAAGTTACAGTGACACTGCAAAAAGTTATTTACCGCTGGTCCTTTCACTTATGACCCTTCCCATGGTCATCTGATCAAAATTTGGGGTTTTCGGGGCAGCCATGTATTTATAATGGTTGCAGCATCCTGGTGTGTTTGTGTGTATGTGTGTGCGCGCGCAATGCAATTGCCATTTGCAACCTCCCCAGCCCACTTTTAACATGCAAAGTCAACGGAGGACTTTGTTTTAACGGCCATGTGACTCACCTAACAGCTTCAGTGTTTCGTTTAACAACAGTGACACAAAAGCTTGCAGAACTGGGTTTAAACTCACTGACAACAATGGAAATTCTCGTCCCAGTTGGGATCATCCTGCATAGAGTTGTGTTGCACGGAGGAGAATTGTGTTCTTTAGCAAACTAAGTATTGGGTGTAATGACATTTATGGAGCCCTGGCAAAATCTATTATAAAAAATAATTTAGGATGTCCATAAACTTTTTTTCCCCATATTTGATTTAATGTCCTTTAAGAGGCTAGGACAGGGGTAGGCAACCTTGGCTCTTTTATGACTCGTGGACTTCAACTCCCAGAATACCTGAGCCAGCATAGCTGACTCAGGAATTCTGGGAGTTGAAGTCCACGAGTCATAAAAGAGCCAAGGTTGCCTACCCCTGGGCTAGGAGACACCTGGTTACTTCTGCTGCAACGTATGAAGAAGCTTTCCATGGCAGCAACCTTGGGGGAATCCGGCCATTGCTGTAGCACCATTAAAGTACTATTGGCATCATTATGCATTGCCCTGACTCCTTTCA
>NW_015387950.1:223729-224856 GCF_001527695.2 Protobothrops mucrosquamatus | reverse complement strand
CTCAGGAATTCTGGGAGTTGAAGTCCACGAGTCATAAAAGAGCCAAGGTTGCCTACCCCTGGGCTAGGAGACACCTGGTTACTTCTGCTGCAACGTATGAAGAAGCTTTCCATGGCAGCAACCTTGGGGGAATCCGGCCATTGCTGTAGCACCATTAAAGTACTATTGGCATCATTATGCATTGCCCTGACTCCTTTCACTCTGTGTTTTGCAGTGTGGAAAACAGCAGGTTAAGGCCGTGTAATTCAGGGCCTGGAACGAGGCAAGGATAGCTTCATGGGGACAGGGTATGAAATCTAGGTTGTTAGGCTGTTCTGGTAAATCAGTGAGGAAGAAAGGCTTTAATTGGTCTCCCTTAGTGTTTGATACATTTTATGGTAACTTAGAAATCCTCCATACATAAAAAAGATAATTATGAGTTGGAAAAAGACTCTGTAACCAGCCATATCATATAGCAGTGATGGTGAACCTTTTAGAGACTGAGTACCCCAAAACCGCCTCCCCACCCCAATCCCTGCTCTGCCCTGCCCACTGGGCCACCCACCACCTCCACGGCCCACCACAGATCACCCAGGCAGCCCAGCAGCGCCATGGCAGCCATGCCCTCCGCCCGTGCCCTGCAGCATCATCTGCGTGTGACGGGGCGCAAGGGCGGAGTCTTGTCCCTGCTGCTCGGCTACCATGTCCTTGGTTGCACTGCTTTGCGTGGGCTGTGACTGGGGGTGACTTTCCTCTGGGGGGGCTGCTGATGAGAAGGGGGCCATGGGAGAAGGTGGGGCTGGGGCACTGGTGTGTGTGCCCACAGAGAGGGCTCTGAGTGCCGCCTCTGGCACGCGTGCCATAGGTTCACCACCATTGTCATATAGTCTCTCAGGCACTGAAGGAGATATTTCATTGGCTCTTGCCAGTGGATAAACTTGGATAAATACATAGGCTTTAAGTGATGTTGACAGGGTAACATTGCAGGCATCACCACTCAAGAATGGAGGTATGAATGGATGTGTGCTTTAGGTGAGCATATAGGACAGTGACAGTGTGACCTTATGTAAATGGTTTTTTTTATTCATATAGAACATCAGGAGGCAACACACATAGTACACACGACATCATCAGAGCTGGAAGGGACT
>NW_015387950.1:208427-219666 GCF_001527695.2 Protobothrops mucrosquamatus | reverse complement strand
TAATAAAGGAATAAAAGAAAATCTAAAATTAATAAATAGTAAATAAGCAGAGTGAGAAAGGCCCTGGATTGTCAGATCAGAACCTAAAGAGATAACAAAATCACGCTTTAAAATAAGAAATACTTGATCCCTTCCTCCCACACCATGCCACCACTACACAACATTTACCAGCAACCACAACATCCTCTCTGAAAAAGCAGAATGTAGCCCCACCTTGCTCACCCAACCCTGCTTTTCCTGCCTGCTCATGTGAACAAAAGTCTGTTTGTTCAAGAAGCGTTCGTTGGAGAGTGTGCCTGAAGGAAGACAGACAATAATTTCCTACTGTCCCATTTGTGGAAAGCCAGTCTACTTTGGTAAGTCTTGTGATCTTATGACTGTTTTAAAATTTAGATCTCATCTGTTCAGAAATACTGAACAGAAATACTGGATGTTATGAATGAGCCATAATGACGCAATAGTTAGAATGTAGTAATGAAGGCTAACTCTGCATTCCCACAGACAGGAGTTCGATCCTGACCGGCTCAAAGTTGATTCAGCCTTCCATCCTTCCGAGGTCGGCAAAATGAGGGCCCAGATTGCTGGGGGCAATACGCTGACTCTAATAAGCCGCTTAAAGAGCCCTGTAAAGCACTATGAAGCACTATATAAGTCTAGGTGCTGTTGCTATGCTCTAGCCATGATGAATAGCCTGAAGATCCCATTTTTAAAACTTTACTCACAGAAAAAACTGTCAATAAAGAAGGACATATTTAAGTCTGGGTTGAAATGAGGGCTCCTGGGTGCTCTCTGAGCTTGTTTTTTTTCTTTTTCTTTCTTGCAGACATTTCATAATCCAAATTAGGTAACATCATCACTGCAACTAAGAAGTGGAGTTTTCTCTCACTTTATATAGAAAAAACTACTTTATTTGAACAGCTAAGAAAGTATAAATGGATTTCAGATGTGCTGGTTTGGGAAGTCAACTGCATAGGCCTGAAATGTACTATGAAAGGATCATTAGTTCTACCACAATGTTCTTATAAAGAGAGGGATTCAGGAATATTTAAGATGCCTTCTTCTAATTCAGGAAATACATTCATCTTTTTAATTCTGAGCCCTGCCTCTCCACGGCCAAAGCCACACTGCCAGTTCTGTTTCTAGAGCTTGAAATTAGACATGTTGCATGAGGGAGGTCCAAACTAGGAAACAGCTCCATGTGACTGTCCCTCAAGTTAATTATACACAGTTTCATCCTAATTATTTGACTCTTATGTTCCTTTGACATATGGTCTTTTGTTCAGCTTTATCATCATTGGGTCTTCCCATTTTACTGTATGTTCGAAAACAGTTTCTTTAAAACTGTTCCCTAGAATTGTCCCTGTAGGCCAAAAGGAACTTGAACCTTTTTTATACCTTTTATACCTTCAAATAATTAAATGCAAGTTAGCTATTATTTAAATTAAATTGTATGGAACAGTCTTCCCCAACCTAGTATCTTTCAGATGAACTGTGGCTCCCATTATTCACCCATTATAGCGAACAAACTGGGGGTGTCTTCTCTTGGACTCTCCATGCCCAAAGAAAAACCTCCAGCAATTTTATGTAATGGAACCAACTAAAGAATTTGTGCCGCACTATACTTTCCTATAGCAACATTTGCAGATGTTTCAGCAAGGCCTGGAAGAAAGCTCAGGGGGGACAGAGAAGAAACATGGACAAAATTTTTCTCTCTCTTTCAACGGAAAGGCTTTTGAGTAGCTGCTTGAGAGCAGAAATTTGAGCCAATCCCTCCCTTCCATTTCTTCATACTGTGTCCTATGTTAAACTGATTTTTCCATTTTTTTGTAGTTTTTTTGATCTATTGAAGTACTGAAGTACTGAAACCTAAAATAATGAAATAACCCTTGGAATTACGTTTAAGTGGTTTTATTTTTCTGCCTGATATAAAAAATCCTGAGCCATTTGAAGGTTTGAAATCCTGAAACGTACCTTGGGTAGATTTTATTCCGTGTTTGGGGTTTGGATCAATTGTCTCTTTCACTCTCATTTTAAACAGGTCCTGTTTTATACAAATACTCTTCTTCCTTTTCCAATGTATAGATTTCCTCAACTTCAGTGCTTGTAGCAAACTACTGCTATAGGGTTTCCTGCCTGCAGGGGGTTGGACTAGATGACCTCCAAGGTCACTTCCAACTCTATTATTATTATTGATCATCGCACAGTCAGCCAGATGTTCAGACTGGATTTGGCATTTTTGTCTACCTATCGAGTCCTTACCAAGGACCTGGGATAGGCAGATGTGGATGTTTGATGGTATTACAAATATCGTCGCAGGATGGAAGCAGTTCCTAGTAAGGCTGCCTTTTGCAATTGACTAATGGTGAATTTATCAATGCCAATGGTGTTCAAGTGGTGTTCCAGTTGTTGTTTTTTATTATTATTATCATTATCATTATCATTATTATTGTTGTTGTTATTACTATTACTATTATTATTACTATTACTATTACTATTACTATTACCAATTTTTCTAAGAAAAGAACTATAGGTAGTTCTTGAATTACAGCACTTCATTTCGTGACCATTCAAAGTTACAATGGCTCTGGGAAAAAGTGAGTTATGACCGTTTTTTCGCACTTATGACCATGCAGCATCACGGTCACATGATCAGAATTCAGATGCTTGGCAACTGACTCATATTTGTGACCGTTGCTATGTCCTGGGATCATGGGATTCCCTTTTGCTGCCTTCTGACCAGCAAAGTCAATAGGGAAGCCAGATTCACTAAACAACCGTGTTACTAACTCAACTACAGTGATTCACTTAGCAACTGTGCCAAGAAAGGTGTAAAATGGAGCAAAATTCACATAACAAAATGTTTCACTTAGCAACAGAAACGTCAGGCTCAACTGTGGTTGTAAGTCAAGGACTGCCTGTACTCATTAGGGTGGGTGGACCTTCCAAATCTGACTTTGTATGTCTTAAGACAGTGGTCCCCGATCTTTGCGGCTTGGCAACCCAGCTGGGGGGGGGAGTGCACAACTTGACCTGCATGAGTTGCAGATCAGCGCACACACGCATGTGCGCACAGCTCAATTTCTGCAAGTTGAGCTGCATGCCTGCGTGCACGCCAGCCTGCCGCTCACATGGCCCCCTGTTCCAAATAGGCGACGCAGCTTAGGGTTGGGGACCCCTGTTTTAAGGCACATATTTGAGAGACTTGATCTAATCTCTCAAAGTTAGGCAGGTTGAGGTTAACCTAGATGAGAGATCGGACATTCTGTGCTCCATTGTAGAACCTGTGGTAGTTCTGTTTCATGCTGTATTCTTTACCACAGGGGTCCCCAACCCCCGGTCCATGGACCGGTACCGGGCCGTGGCATGCCAGCAACCGGGCCACACAAACAAGCAAAGCCCCATTCGTGAGATGCAGACAGCATACAAAACCATGCCCCCCCGGTCCACGGAAAAACCTCTCTCCATGGAACCGGTCCCTGGTGCCCAAAAGGTTGGGGACCTCTGCTTTACCATATTCTTCCATTCCCCCCTACCTGAATGGTGGATATTCATTTTGAGAGAGAAAATAGTCCCCACCTCTCGTTTTTCTCCTGTTTGTGGTAGCACAAGAGGTATCCCCACATTGATCTGGATCTATTTCCAATAAATCTGGGAAAAGTCCGTCCGTGTGCTTCACAGACTCCAGATAATCACTTTTGGCTTCGTGGACGCCCAGCTGCCACTGTTGCAGAGGTTCCAAATTTATAGGGAAACTAAACACATTTTCTCCCCCAAAAAGGGCAACTGTGTCTTTTCTGTATTGGGAAGAGATGTGCATCCCCTCCATTCTTCTCCCTGTCTCGTGATACTCTTTTTTTCATTATTATCATCTATTTATGAGCACGACAGCTGCAAAAGCCATGAAGACAGTGCAGTCCTTCCCCAAAAGCAAAACAATAAAGCCACAACAGCAGAAAACAGGGTTGAAATATTAACGTCATGAAAAAAGCACCTTAAAAGTAACTTTAAAGGTCATTGTAAAGCCAGTCTACCCCTCCCCCCCTTAAAAATTGCACGGATGTTTCTTTCAAAAGGAAGCCTTTACAATACCTTGAATTTTTTGCTTCAAGCCGAGTTTTGAAGGCATCACATTTATTCTATTTGAAGCTGCAGTTATTTTGTCGCTGGGGAAATCATTGTATTAGTATTGGACAACCACTACCGAACAGCCTTCTCTTATCTCTAGTGCCTTCCATAAGTGTTGGTCTTCGTGTCCCATTTCTCCAAACAGCACAGCAGAAAGTGGACTCATTGTCCACTAGCTGCCCAGAGTTATTTGCTTAGAATAGGCAGCCATACATTTAGTCCCTGACTTACAACCATTTGTTTAGTGACTGTTACAACGGCACTGAAAAAAGTGACTTACGGCCAGTTTTCACACTTACGACCCTTGCAGCATCCCCATGGTCACGTGATCAAAATTTGGATGGATGGCAAACAGGCATGTATTGATGACAGCTGCACTGTCCTGGGGTCATGTGATCACTCTTTGTAACCTTCCCAGCTGGCTTTCGACAAGTAAAGTCAATGGAGGAAGGCCGATTCGCTTAATGTCCAAATGAATCACTTAACAATGGCAGTGATTCGCTTTACAACGGTGGCAAGAAAGGTCGTAAAAAGGGGCTAAAACCCACTTAACAACTGTTTTACTTAGCAACAGAAATTTTGGGTTCAATTGTGGTTGTAAGTCAAGGACTACCTGTCTAAATTAGCAAGTAAATAAATAAATGAAACGGCATAAAAAGAAAGGTGTTGAGGAGGGAAGATGAGAAGAAGCATTGGGACCATCGCACCCTATCTTGCCAGGGAGTGGGATGGGCTAGTCTCCCTGTTGCCATGATACACTTCTGGGAAGCCTGGCATGCAGTTTCTCAGGAGCAATTGGATTTCTGGTTGATGGATGGGGCAAGAGATGGCTATTCCTTCAACTCACCTGTCATGTGTCTGATTAACGAAACACTTCAAAGAACTTTCAGGCATTTTTTAAACATAAAAAGCCTTTATTAGTATTACAGAGTGTCAGCACGGCATGGTGGAATGCTAAGATCTGAATTTCCCTTCCTTTGCACATAACATTCCAGGCATTTCCCCTCCCCTATTTTGGGGTCATGATTCACATCTTCCAATTAACTTGGAGGGCAAAGATTCACTTCCGTTTCTTTTTCCCGGGCTTTCCTTATATTCTCCTCCCCTTTCGCTGTCACCTGATTTAACTCTAAAAATACCAGACAGTTCTGCATATATTGTCAAAGCAAGAATTTTCAATATTAGCAGCGTTAACATCACCACTCTCAAAACAAACAGTTGCCTGAAGTTCTCTCTGGCATGCGAGGGCAAAGGGAATTCTGCATTACAATTTTCCACCTGCCGGTTGCCTAGAGTAAGAAGCCATGCATTCCTTAACAACCACTCTACAACTATGATCCCACTGAATCAACATTGTTCTCCTAGAACAGGGGTCTTCAAACGTGGCCCTTTTATGACTTGTGGACTTCAACTCCCAGAATTCCTCAGCCAGCGTGAGGCACGCTGGCTGAGGAATTCTGGGAGTTGAAGTCCACAAGTCATAAAAGGGCCATGTTTGAAGACCCCTGTCCTAGAACTAGTTCTAGAAACTGGGACTTTTTCTGGGGTGCTTCACCCCCCCGCCTCCCCCAAAACAATGAAAATTCATCTCAGAGTTTTTAAACCACACGGAGAAACTTTTCCGCTCTCATCTTCATTTCCCTCAAATGCAATGGTTGGGGCCTCAGACAGAACCATCATCACTCTCCTTCTTCCTGATCATGCATGCTTTTGTTCCCCCCCCCCAATACTTCCTCAAACATCTGGTCTTCTTTCGAGAAGGTGATCACTCTTCAGTTCTCAGCTTTTTTTTCTTGCACAGGACTTCTGAGATCGGTTCAAGGGCTATGGGGAAGTGAGTTGTGTGGAGTCATTTTTCTCTGTTCAGATGACTGTCCTAAAACTTGCTGGATTCTGTGAGGTTCTTGACAAGGAACGTGACTAGGCGATGTGGTTTGCAAATTACATGTGCAAGGAAGGTGAAACCAGTTTGTGTCACAAAGAAGGGAGTGTGATAATAAATGTATGCATGAGCTTTGCTGAATCTTGCAACAACTTTTAAAGGGGCCCATAGAATTATTGCACTGAATTGGTGAAACGTTGGGGACTTTACCCACTTTGGCATGATTCAGTCTCTTGCTACGGTATATGAGACTAGTTTAGACATTAAAATTTAGTTATTTGCAATTATCTTGTAAGAAAGAAAACAGCTATTTCTATTTGACCTGTTTGATATCTACAATCCTTTGCCTTAGTATTGACCAAGCTTGATCTGACTATTATGTCCCTAAGGTTAAGATGACATCACTGGAGAAACCATAGGACAGGGCTTTTCAACCAGTGGTACGGGTACCACCTGTGGTACATTGGCACCTGGCAGGTGGTACGCGACCATCCTAGAAAAGTGGTAGCGAGGGAGGGGAATGAACTGAACCGGTGGCAGCACCGCACAAGCCTGAGCGAGAGATGGCTGGAGCTGCAGGGCTGTCAGGGCTCAGCGGAAGCGCCAGGATCAGCGCCAGGCTCCAGCTGGAAAGCAGCACTGATCCTTGCACTTCTGCTAAGCCCAGAAGAAGCGCCAATTGGCTGGAACGTTGCAGCATCTCCAGGGTCTTGTGTTTTACATTCAGATGCTTGGCAACTGATTCGTATTTATGACAGTGTCACAGTGTCCCAGGGTCACAGTGTCCCAGGATCATGTGAAGTGACCAAAACCTGCTGCAACCACCCAGCAGACGGGGGGAATAAAAACCAAACACCCCCCCACCCCCCCACCTCCGCTGCCAATCCTCAACAGAAATGCTCACAATGAAAACCTCGGACAGGAGGAAGAGCGCTGCCGGGCGGGCAGGCAGGTGCCTTGCTCGGCTGTGCCATTGTAACTTCAAATAGTCACTAAACGAACTGTTGTAAGTCGAGGACTACCTGTGCTTTATCACTTTTTTCCTTTTTGCTGGTGGGTCATCAAGTTTTTGACACCTTGCTAGGCAACTGATGGTACTCGGATATTGCCTTATCCTAAAAGTGGTACAATGGGTGAAAAGGTTGAAAAGCCCTGCCATAGGAGACTCCTGCTTCCCAGGAAAATTTGCCAATATTATATGGGTCAGTCTGCTAGGTTCTGATTTAGTTTCAGCCAGCAAGTAAAGGTATTTATCTAGAGATTAGATTTAAGTTTACTGAGTCGTAAGTACTACATTTGAAACACGGTGGGTAACCTGGTAGATACTTCTTAGAAATTTTGTTTGAATCCTTTCTAAGGTAATCATGCTGGGGTTTTTTTCTTTTTTTTATGATCTTGTTGAAGGAAAAATCTTCATCAGAGTCCATAAACAACATGGAGACTCCTTTAGAAAGAAGGTTGTAGTCTATTGAAGAGGAGAGCCAGACAGGAAGATGGCCCTGGAAAAAAAGTGACCACATGTAGTAGGGAGTGGGTTTTTATACCTTCTTGGGCTTTTGTTTGGAGTTGTTCCTGTGGCATGAACTTTGACCTGAGTCTGAGTGTGCCTTTTTGGTATTCTGATGGTGGTGGGTTAATCCTATTATGTCCCAAAGGTCATATCCTACTTCCCTGGGGCTGTGGCTGATGAATGTTGGATTTTTGGTGTGAGGGATTGTTGATTCTAGGGATCTTTCTTCCTAATCCCAGCTTTCTGACTCCAATCTTTCTGACAAGATTATCACATCTGCATTTCTGCAGACCTGGTTTCTGTTTGGGGCAGAGAGACTTGGGGGGGGGGTTGGTTTCTGCCTTTAAAATCCTTTGGGGAAATATATTCTACCTTTTTAATATTCTCAAAAATATTTCTTTCTTTGGGGGGGGGCTTATTTCCCACAATCTGTAACCCTTAAGGTGATCATACTGCTATATGGTCTTAACTGAGCCTCGTATAGCAATTGTGCTTGGGCTTTAACTGCAAACAACTTACAGCAGGAATAAACTATGTGTCAGGGGAGGGGGGGTGTTAAAGGCAATCAAACCATTGGGATTTAAGCAGTGAAGAAGCCACAGTGGTTTAAAAGATAAAAAATGCAACATAAACAGGAATTATAGATCCAAAAAGAAAATTACCAGCCTACAAACATGAGTAGCTCAAGAAGCAAACATGCTAGAAAATGTGAGCAACAAGACACCAGACTAAAAGATAAAGGAGAAATGGATTTGTGGATGACAAGCTTGCCATTGCTTTTTCATTATGCTATCATTTGGGGCAGATTTTCCTAACAGAGAATCACTCAGAGCCTTACCCTTCCCTATTTATCTACCTGCAAGAAGATTAATGAAGTCGGTAGCACATATCACCGTTCCCAAAAAAAACCTGGTTTGCATCCATGTTAACCACCTTTAATATTTAATGCGTAGTTAGTTTAATGAAAAGAAGGACTGGGGTGACATGATAGCAGTGTTCCAATAAGAGGTTGTCACAAAGAAGAGGGAGTCAACCTATTCTCCAAAGTACTTGTAGGCATGACAAGAAGCAATGGATGGAAACTAACCAAAGAGAGAAGCAACTTAGAACTAAAGAGAAATTTCCAATTTATCAGTGGAATGGCTTGCCTCCAGAAGTTGTGGGTGCTCCAACACTGGATGTTTTTAAGAAGAGATTAGACAACCAGTGTCTGAAATGGTATAGGGTTTCCTGCCTGAGCAGGAGGTTGGACTAGAAGACCTCCAAGTTTCCTTCCAACTCTGTTATTCCATTATTCTGTTATTAGACCTGTCTCAGATTCAGGGCAAGCACATCTGAACTGTTGAACTTTCCATTCAGAGTAATGTGATGCCATATAGATATTCTGTTTAGAGCAGTTTAAAAAACAAACAAACCTGGCATTTTGTGTATTCTAATTCTGTTTCAAATTCTTTCCAGAGTATGGATATGCAATAAGCTTTCCAATGCTCGCTTGTATTCTTCCTTTTCTCCCCATTCCCTTCTTCCTTCTGCTGTGCTTGGTGAAATCAATTGCAATTATTGCACAAGCTGGAATTTTCACAGGCAACACCTACATTGTTCAGTATAATATCTGTGTAGAGTGAAGAATATCTTCTCAGGCAGTAAAACAGAAAATGGTTAAGGAGAATTATGAGACTGATCTCCAATTAAAAATTCTGAATGGCCCTTCATCTTCTAATTATTCCCAGGTTTCATGTTCATTTAAAGAAAGTTGGTTAAAAAAAATAGAACTTGGACAGATACATCAATATTTATGGGACCATCTCTTGCTGCTGACATGTAATCTGAAGAGGAGATAAGTTGAGTGTGGTCCGGAGAAGAGCAGTAGAGAAAAAAAGTAGAGAAAAGCAAACCCTCAACACGTGGAGCATGACAGTCAAAAGAAACGGGCAAACAATTTGAAATGTTGCAAGCTTAAAATAGCTGCTTCAAGCGATTTGTGCTAGGTGTGTGTGTGTGCGTGTGAAAAAAAGATTTGATTCAAACAGAACACAAAACAGGTCTATCTGTTTGAAAGAAATCATGGTTGTTTCAATAGAAGGGGTTTTGAAGGGTCCACTAGAAGTTTTATTTATTTTTTTTGCAATTGGAGTTCTTACACTGAGTTGAGTTTTCCTGCCTAAGGAACTGGGCTTGTATGGCAGAATGGCTATGTCTGTATTTCTATTGGCTTAAGCCTGAAGGGGGCAGAGCGTTAGAGCAAATCAGGCAGGCTGGAACAATAAGGAGCCAATCAATCCAAACAGCTGGGGTTTTTTGTTCTTGTTCAGGTACCAGGCTAGAAACTGGGTCACTATGAGTTCTAGTCCCTCTTAGTCACAAAGCCAGCTGGGTGACCATGGACCAGTCATTCCTTCTCAGTCCTGGGTAAGACTCAAGGACAAATAGCTACTGAAAATATTGTCCAGAAAACTGCAGGGATTAGTCCAGGCAGTCACCAGGAGTCAAAAAACGATCTCAAATGAGCTTAAAAAAAAAAAAAGAAGAAGTATATGGGCAGGCTTTGATTTATGACTTCAAATGGGACCAGAATTTCCATTGCTCAAGCAAGGTGGTTGTTAAATGAATTACACCCAATTTTACAACTTTTTTGCCACTCAAGTTGTTGAGTGAATCCCTGCTATTTTTAAATGAATCACACGGTCATTAACAATATCCAGCTTCCCTCCCTGATTTTACTTATTGGAAACCAGCTAGGAAGTTTCCAAATGGTAATCACATGACCCTGGGACCCTGCAATCATCTAGATACATGTCTGCTATCAAGTGCCCAAACTTTAATCACGTTGTTGTAGAAATAAGAGACTTGAGCCAGCTCTTTGGGGAAGGGAAGGTTTATTGCGCAGGTTCAGAGAGCTAAACAAAGCAAAGGGTCTGAACCCCGAAGGGTGTTTCTTAGGACATATTTATACCCTTTCAATACGTATGCATTTCCTGACCACATAAAGTTCCTTATATGATTATATTCTATACATCCTTATCTCAGCATATGGGAAAATACCAGACAGTTGCAACGGAACATGTGCAGTTGCACAAACAGGATATGGCTATCAGGTTTGTCAGAAACAGGATATGGCTAAACTGGTCAGCATCTGCAAGACAGGAAACCTTCTAAAGACACAGCAGTTTCTGAGTTACAGTATTTTTCCACTTTAACGTGACTGTTGGGATGCTGCGATGGTCCTAGGTGCAAGGACCGGTTGTAAGTCACTTTTTTTTCCAGTGCGGTTGTAACTGTAAACAGGTGCTAAGGGGATGATTGTAAGTCGAGGACTATCTGTACACATAGCCTTCGGAACTGAAATAGATGGTGTGTGAATGTAAAATTGGCTTTCACATAAAATTGGATGCATGCTCCAGAGCTCCTGATGAGTTTGAGATTCGAGATGGCTTCGCAAAGGCAACGAGTCTACATTTTCAAAGATACCTTGAAATCGCCACAATCAGGAGAACAAGAGATGTGCACACGAGTACTTTAGCAAGCCAGCAACGTAGCATTTCTGTTTGTTTGCTTGCTTGACTTGAGTCAGCTGCTTTTAAACATTGATTCTTTTGGAGTTCTACATTTTGGGTGTGTTTGGAAAAACAGACAGAGCAACTCTGTTTGGTTTGGGTAAGAGTTGCTGGGTTTTGTTCATCGTTGCAGTGTGCATTCCCTTGTGCTTTTTTTTTTTTTTTTTT
>NW_015387950.1:179973-208095 GCF_001527695.2 Protobothrops mucrosquamatus | reverse complement strand
GGGTCACTGGCAATCTTCAGGAATGGCCCCTCTTAAGTGCATTCAGAAAAATGTTTTTTAAAAAAGCTATTCCAGAAAGCATTTTAGAGCCACGGTGGAGCAGTGGTTAGAATGCAGTATTGCAGACTAACTCTGCTGACTGCCAGCAGTTCGATTCTCACTGGCTCAAGGTTGACTCAGCCTTCCATCTTTTTGTGGTCGGTAAAAGGGGGACCCAGATTGTTGGGGGCTGTATGGTGACTCTGCAAACTGTTTAGAGAGGGCTATAAAGCACTGTGAAGCGGTATATAAGTCTAAGTGCTATTGCTAGTGCTATTTTATTTGGGGTTGTTTAATTTTTGTTTTGTTCTTCTTCATACAGACACACACACACACACATATACATAAATATACATACATATACATACATATACATACATATACATACATATACATACATATACATATACATACATATATGCACATATACTCATACACATACACATACACATACACATACACATACATATACATATACACATACAGATTGTTTGTTTATTTATTTGATTGATTGATTAATTAATTAATTAATTAATTAATTAATTAATTAATTAATGGACTGACTGGAATTCATTTTCTGCCAGGATGTCCTCCTACCCTGGAGGAGGAAATTGATTTGAAAGGTGTGTAAGAGAAATTACAGCCTCTGTGTGTTCTTTTTCTTTCTTTTTTTTAAAGATGAACCAGTTTAGTAATCTCTCAGCATGTTTCTTTCAATTATTATATCAGTGGACAAAAGAAGAAAGATAGCCTCGTATTTGGATTCAAGGAAAGCAAGAAAGGAGATCGAAATACATGCTTTTGTGATGGTGTTTTCAACAATATTTTATTTCTTTTTCTCTGCCAATTCTTCTGCAAGCTGGCTTGGTGGCTGCACTCCGGCTGAACTGCTACCATATCTATTCTTGTAATACTGGAGAGAAAAGAAGAGAGCAAGATACATCTTCTGTGTTTCCATGGTTTCTTATGGCCAAAATACTCAAAATGTTTTGAGCCTTGTTTCAACGAAACATATAGCACACAAACTGATCAGAGTTTCTTTCTATCAAAAGATAACCAGTTTGAAGTGTTTGACTGGACTGCTCCAGATGAGATGTTTTATTTTGTGCTTGAAGCAAAACACATTTTTGTTTTCTTTTCAAGGATTTTTTTCCTGATAGGGTTAACAACAGGCAACTACAGATTCTTGAATCACTTGTTATGACCCCTTGGAACATAATCACCATGAACTAAAATTGCTTAAAATCAATTGCATGGTTTCTTGCTATTCTGAGAAAGGAAAGACGGATAAATTAAGATTGGCTTAACATAGTTAGCTAAGCAAAGACCCCATTCAGATCTCCAGAAACATATCGCTTGATTGAGTTGGTTGGGTTATAGAATTTTGGATAGATGGAGAGAGAGAGAGAGAGAGAGAGAGAGAGAGAGAGAGAGAGAGAGAGAGAGAGAGAGAGAGAGAGAGAGAGAGAGAGAGAGAGAGAGAGAGAGAGAGAGAGAGAGAGAGAGAGAGAGAGAGAGAGAGAGAGAGAGAGAGAGAGAGAGAGAGAGAGAGACGGAGGGAGAGGGAGAGAGAGAGAGAGAGACGGACAGACAGACAGACAGACAGACAGACAGATAGATCCTTTGTCCATTTTTCTTATTGCTTGACCCACTTTGACTCTTGCTTTCCCCCCATTGTTCAAAATTAACTGCAACTCTTGGCCACCAAAAGATTGACCATCCTGGACTTTAACCCTTACATAAATTCAGATGGAAGCCTATGTCAATCAACTTACTTTGGCTGTTATACTACTCCCATAATTACTGACTAGTGGCCCCATTAACAAGGGGAGTTGTACTCCAATAACATCTGGTTTTTCACTCCAGGGAATATCTTAACACATTTGCTGCCTGAACTAGAGCAGGCAATAGAATCCCTTCTACTCAAAATAAGATTCATTTTGGTACTTGCAGTAGAAAATCCTTCATCCTCCTCTCCTTGTCATAAATCTGGAGGAATAACACATTAAATCATGAACAATTTCCTGCTCTTTCACGACAGGCAAAGATCAGCCTTTCTCTGCTGTATGATACGTCTGACCCTAGACCCTGTTGCTGCAGAGAAATAGCTTCTTAATAGTCAGCAATAAACAGGGGAGTGCTCTCTCCTTGAGCCTGATAAAGGTAGTCCTCAGCTTACAACCACAAGTGGAATCAAAATTTCTTTTGCTACGCAAGGTGGTTGTTAAATGAATCATGCCAGAGTTTGCGACCATTTTTGCCATGATTGTTAGGCAATGCAATGAATCGTGTGGTTGTTAAGTGAATTTGGCTTCCCCTATTGGCTTTGCTTTTTGGAAGCAAGTTGGGAAGATCACAAAAGCTAGTCATGTGACACTGGGACACTGCAACCATCGTCAAGGCACGCCAGTTGCCAAGCACCTGACTTTTGATCTTGTGACCATGGCTATCCTACAAAAGTGCTTAAGCATGTGGACCAGTCACAAGTCACCTTTTTTCAAGTGCCCTGTAATTTCAAACTTCAACATTCAAGATGGAAAATCCATTGTGATGTAGTGGAAACTGTATTGGTAAAGAATTACAGTACATCAACTTTCCTATCCTGGTGTCCTTCATATATATTGAATTCTTATCAAAAATGATGGAGAACACGGAACTGGAAAAGACTGTATGGGGTCATGGGAAAAAACTCATCAGATATAGAATTGCCCATAGGTTATATGATAATGATATTTGTTTAAATTAGATGTCACTAAACTTCTGGTAGATGAACCATTTCCCAGTTGAGATATCATGTTTCTCTTGATGAACTCTTCAGGAAGATTCTTTCTAGCATCTGCATTTCAAGTTTTCAAATCCTTCAAGGGCTGGAGGCTAAAACATGGAGGTAAAACATATGAAGAACAGTTGCAGAAATTTAGTAAGTCTAGTCCATTAAAAATAAGGACTAGGGGTGACATGATAGCAGTGTTCCAATATTTGAGGGGCTGCCACAAAGAAGAGGGGTCCAATCTATTCTCCAGAGGAGCAGAAAATAAGACAAGAAGCAATGGATGGAAACTCAACAAGAAGAGAAGCAACCTAGAACTAAGGAGAAATATCCTGACAGTGAGAACAATAAATCAGTGGAAAGACTTGCCTTCAGAAGTTGTAGGAACTTCATCACTGGAGGCTTTTAATAAGAGATTGGACAGTCATTTGTCTTAAGTGGTATAGGGTCTCCTGCTTAAGTAGGTCCTTTGCAACTCTGTTATTCTGTTTAGAACAAAGGTATTGAGAACAACCGCACAAAGTTATGAAAGCGCAGCATACTAAGAACTATAGCTAGGATAACAACTAATAGAATTAACCTGTTTGCAAATATTGAAATTAATGACCCAGTTCCTAAATCACTGGCAATAATTCAGTCTTGATGGTTACAGAAATGGCTACCACCGGCAGTATTTTCATATCACTAACCCCACACATGGGTTCTCTACCATTGCAGTAATTATTACCCCTGTTAATAACTGCTATGTTGTTTGGTCAAGTAAACACTCTGAGCAGGAGTAATTAATACTGATGGCCTACTAATGGTATTCTAAATGCTGTCAGAAATGATTGTGTGTATATGAGCACCGGCTGTGAAATCCCTTCCATTAATAAGTGCTTATGGGCACAACATGACCTCAGAAGTTTGTTGGCTTGCCAATATTTTGATTTTACTAGGAGGAAAGTGACAGGAGAATATTTAGGGTGGCGGGGAAGGAAAAGAAG
Source organism: Protobothrops mucrosquamatus (assembly GCF_001527695.2). Classification (NCBI taxonomy): domain Eukaryota; kingdom Metazoa; phylum Chordata; class Lepidosauria; order Squamata; family Viperidae; genus Protobothrops; species Protobothrops mucrosquamatus. Next base: position 204,300 of record NW_015387950.1, on the reverse strand, counting down.
AAGAAATTAACTAAACTGACCATTGATATCAGCCATTTGAATGCAGGAAAATGCATTCAGGGAACACTTTTTTTCATCATTTGGAAATGTCAAACTTGTTTCCTTTATTATTTTGTCTCTTTCATACTTCAATATTTTATGACCATGAGCACGTTTTTCATAGGACATCAAGTTTACAATGTCCTTAAAAGAAAAAGTGATTAGCAAGTGAAAACGTGAGCGGTGAATTATTCTACATATAGTAGCTTCTTTGTTACAATGTTCAGTCAAGCTTTTCTCAGCCTATATTGCAAAGACCATGCCAAATTTGAAATTTAAANATGTGATGTCTGAAAGGATCTGGAACAGCAAGCACATAAATAATCTCAAGTTTAGTGATGTGTGCATTGAACTTAAGTAGGATGGCATGGGTGGTGTACGTTGAGGAATAACATTTGGTTATAATGGTATAAGAAGCTCTTTCTTACAAGAGGTTCCTGTCTCTTGTCTATGGAGATTCTCAGTCATCCAGGCCATGGTTGTCCCAATGGTGTTTTTTTCAAAAGGCAACTGGACTTTGTTTTTCCTTGAAGACGTTTCGCTTCTCATCCAAGAAGCTTCTTCAGTTCTGACACAATTTAAAAAGACCATTCTTGTCTCATGTAATCCTGACAGGGATTCAGTCCATTCTAATTCCTGAATGGTCACTGTGGTAGTATTCCTAAGAAATAATCCTGATTTAAACAAACAAACAAACAAACAAACAAACAAACAAACAAACAAACAAACAAACATAGTATTATTAAGAAGACCTCCAGTGCAATCCTGTAAAAGTATCCCTCAAATTATGACTGCAGTGGAGCCCTACAGTTACAGTCCTAGGTCATGACAGTTATAATAAAGCAGATCACTCCACATTTGCTTAATGACTGCTTCAGAAAAGTCATAAAATTGGGTGATGACCTATTTTATCACCCGTCACAACTTATGATTGTAATTGCCAGGCTCAATTATGGTTGTAACTCAAGGACTGCCTGTGTGTCACAACAGCATCTCTCCAGAGATCAGTCTGGCTCCTTCCCTGATGACATTCAGAAAGTGACTGAAAATCTGGTTGTTCTCCCAGACCTTGGGGCAGGGTGTTGGCTGAGTCCCTGTAGCAGGTCTTGTTTGCTAAAGACAGATCAGAATGGCTGGTATATTTTTATTATTCTTGTTTTTTAAATGTAAGTCACCCAGAATCATTTGGGGTCAGTCAACCTCTAAACCAGGGATAGTCAACCTTGGCTCTTTTATGACTCGTGGACTTCAATTCCCAGAATTCCTGAGCCAGCTTAGCTGGCTCAGAAATTCTGGGAGTTGAAGTCCACGAGTCATAAAAGAGCCAAGGTTGACTACCCCTGCTCTAAACTGTATGTATGTATGTATGTATGTATGTATGTATGTATGTATGTATGTATGTATGTATGCATATAAATTACCTGTGGTAAGATTGGTGGCCAATAAATTTTATAAACAAACAAACAAACAAACAAACAAACAAATGCTCAAGAATGAACCCTAATACATTTAAAGGGACCAATTGTCAGAACAGTGCGGAGAACTGCAGCTTTCAAATATTCTTAACTGTGTTAAAAAGCATCTAAGGGTAATATGTAAATTCGCTGTCTGAATTTACTTACGGCTGTGGACGATAAGTTATCACACATCATAACTTACCAACTATGTCAAGCATTCAAAAATTTCTCAAATAATCTCAATAATTCTTACAACGTGATGTTCCACATTGTCAAGGGAGAGAAAGAGAGAGAACATGATGAAGGCTGATAGAATACTGATGTTAGGGAACATTGTGCAAGCCTATGCTCACATACTCAATACTGGGACATATCTCTAATTAGTGTATTTAGTAGACCAATGCAAATTGGGTCTAACTCAATTGGAATCATAAAATTACAAGAGTTCTGTTGAATCAAGCCATAAGCCCATCCAATACAGAATTTAATGTCATATAATGGGCAACTAGGCATATTTGGGAAGTTCAGATGCCTGTACTAGAGAATGATTGCTCTGTTCCAGTGTTGGAATAACCCAGATTGTTGTTCAGGGGATAATAAACAGCCATCAATATTCATAGCCACTGATAGCTTGATTCTCCATGAATTTGTCCTCTGCCCTTTCAAAACCTTTTAAACTAGCTGCCAGTGTCACAACTGTTGGCAGCCAATTGCACTGTTTAAGAATGCACTATGTAAAAAAAAAATATTTCTTTTGTTGGTCTCACATCTCCCTGCATTTCTTTTCAATAGATGAACCTTGAGATCTAACTTGGGAGAAAGAGAGAGAGTGAAACTCACTATTTACATTATCTGTGTCATGTATAATTGTATATACATCAAGCAGGTCTTTCTTTATCTTTTATCTATAAGTAAAGAGTTCCAGTTGTGGTATTCTTATCTTCTATGTGAACTGCTTCAACCCTCTAATTATTTTGGTTGCCCACATTTTCCACCCTTTCTATGCAGAATCCTTCTTAAGGTGAAATGACCAAAATTGTACACAGAATTCCAAGTCTGATCTTATCGCAGAGCTGAATAAGGATGAGTATAGTGTTAGATTTATTTTCAATCCTTTCTAAAGATTCCAGCATGGAATTTCCCTTTTTATAGCAATTGCATTCTGGACTGATATTGTCACTGAATTGTCCACCATGACTTAGTTTCCTTTCTTGGTCAAAATCAGAATCCACTAATATATTTGAACTTTACACCCTTTCAGTTAAACTGCATTTGCCGTCACTGAATTTGAAGGGATCCTCTTTAAAATTTCTTTTAAGATTACTATCCTGAAGTGTTTGGTATCATCAAGAAACATTGCCTCTCATTGCTTAGCTTTAACTCCAGATCATTTATGCTGTATATAAATTTATAAAATCACTGGTTTGCATGAACGATCCCTCAGGGACCTTGGCTTGCATGTCTTTCCAGTGTGAAGATTGTCCATTTGTTTCTATTTTGTGCTTCTTGTTTTTTAATCAGCTGCCAAATCCATCGGAACACATGTCCTTGTATTCCATGAAAACTGAGTTTCCTCAGAAGTCTTTGGTGAAGGGCTTTGCAACAACAGGGCTTTAGAAAGTCCAGGTGTACAATATCTGTGGGTTCACCCTTGCTTGTTGACATTTTCAGTAAGATTCTAGAAGATCAGTAAGACAAGACTTATCTTTGCTGAAGTTATGTTGGTACTTTCTAATGAGACATATTCTTTTGTCCTTGCTTATTTTTTTTCTTTAATACTGTAATACTTTCAACCATGCTTCTCCAGAAGAGAATTGACCTACAGTTTGCTTTATTATTCATCTCTTGATTGTGTAATAATAATAATAAAAATCAGAATTGCCATGGCTATTTTCCAGCCTTTAAGAACAGATTCCAAGGTTCAAAAGAGACTGCATATTTTTATGAAAAGATCAGCAATTTCACATCCAAGTTGTTCAAAAATTCTTGGGTGGAAACTGCCTGGATCCAAGGTTTTATTTATTTTTAGTTTGTCAATTTGGCTTAGAACTTCAGCTCTCATTACCTTTATTTGCCTCAGTTCATCTGACTTCTTCCTGAAAAGCCAACTCAGGCACACCCATCCATCCTACAACCTCAGCAGGAAGCCTGAGGCAAAGAATTCAGTTTCTCAATTATTTCCTTATTCTCATGTGTGTGTGTGTGTTTGTGTGTGTGTATGTGTGTATAAATTGTTTTTCTTAATAGGCTCTGTTATGGTCTCCTCATAGATTTTGTTTGTTTTGCATCTTTTAGCATTGCTTGCATATCTTCCTTGCCAGAACATATGGTCATTTCTGTTCTTGTTTGAGCAGACTTCTCTGATCTTGTTCATTAATCATTCTAGTATTTTCTTGGACTTTGCTGGATATTTATTGTTTTGAGATACAGTAATTTCTAACTGAGATTCTGTTCTTATGTTTTTGAATCACCTTCAACCATTATGGAACAAATGGACCTTCTTGAATCTCCCTTTCAACTTTACCCTTCTGAAGTAAAGTGTGGCTACTGGGATTTGTTAAGAGATACAGAATACTGGTTACCCACTGTGAGGAATAAAATTTTAGAAAATAAGTGAAGTTAAGTGACACATAGGCTGTAAAATTTCCACATGTAGACTGTAAGATTTCTACACGTAAGCTATAGGATTTCCTCACATGAGCTATAGGATTTCCTGGTTTGTGCTGAAGTACATATAAGGGAATAGGTGAAGCAAAATAGCAGGGCAGGGATAATGTATTTTGTTTAGGCGATCCTGATAAGATTGTAACCTCTAAAGCCCAGCCAATGAAGCCATAGGGGAGGGACCAAGGCGTCGGGATAGAATGTATAAAATGTGTGCTTTTACTCTGAAAAGGTGTGGCTCAAATATTTATTTGGAGTCCACCACGCTTTGCAAACCGTTGTATCCAATAAATCTCTGTTTAATTTCAACTTGCTGTTTGGTGTTATTCAGTGGGCTAGAATTTCTGTCAACACCACCCCACCTTTTAAATCTTGAAGTCTTGAACAAGCTTCTGAGCATTACTTAGGACTAAATCTCATTTTACATCTCCCCTTGTTGACTCATAGGCAATGTAGAAATTTACTTCGTTTGCCCCATTCAGAACATTCATTTTTTTCCAGCCTGTATGAAGTTGATTAACGTCACCCAGTACTACTACTGGACTGATTCTTTGTCAGATAAATTCATTTTCCCCCTGGGGTCAGCTTTACCTTTTCAGACTGAGTAGTAAAAAGTACTGTCGATAATACTGGCTTGCTTTTGAAGGATGAATATGGATACATGCAATGATTCAGCAGAAGAGTTCCTTCCATTTGTAATTTTTTACTTCAGAGGATTCTGTGTACTCGTTGACAATAGTCCTTTTCCAGTCGTTCCTCTACAGTCGTTCCTCTATCTCTGTTTAATTTCAACTTGCTGTTTGGTGTTATTCAGTGGGCTAGAATTTCTGCCAACAGTTCTGCCAACGTGGGGCTCGACCGGGATTGTTCGGCTGCACTGGATCCGGAAAGTGACGTGGACGGCATGCCCTGTCGATTTCGACAGTCTACCTCATCTTGTTGGTAAAGGAGCGGCAGCACTTTCCTCGGTGAACCCTTAGAGTTGATATTATACAGAGATACAACTTGAACCGGTGTGTTGCTGGCTCCTGGGAACTGGGCAACTCCATGCACGGACCTAGGTAAATGTTCTGGGGTGGCCAGTATACACTGCCTAGGCAGTCAGTGGGAAGACTGGGTAGACCTGTGTAAATTTGAGACAGAGTGAGAGTGTGTGAGACGTCCCAAGTATCCGCTTAGCGGATAGCAAGACGAAGCGAAAGTGGACCCCTGATAACTCTAGATTCACGTGAGTGCATATCTAGGGGGATCAGGGGGAAGTGAATTAAGGAATATATGTGAAGTCTCAATTAGAATACACGGGGCGGTAAACCAGTGTGGGCAACAAAGGGAGTACTCCAGAAAAGAAATGTTTTAGAAAAATAAGGAAGAACCCTAAACTTGAGTAATTGGGGAAAACCTCCATATAATGAAATAATTAGTAAACTAGACATAACCAAGGAAGACATGGTTAATTTGTGTTGTTTTGTCTGGTGGGAAGATGAAAAAGTAGAGTGGCCTAGATTAGGAACAAATGACTATTTTGCTTGTCAGAATTTATATGAGTATGTGTCAAGGAAAACATGTAGATCGTTAGTCAATGAGTTAGACTATGCTTTAATTTGGAACCCAGATAAATGGCTCACCTTGACTATAAGTGGCCCTAGCCCTCATAAAACAACCTCAATATATTTACAAGAGGAAAAGAAAAATGAAATAGAGGAAGAGCAGGATGATGAAAAATCCATGAAATATTTACCCCCACCCTATAATCCTAATCCACCCCAACCAACAAATGTACAGATACCTATTCCACCACCCCTACCAGCTCCTGTAACACAACCCCAGGGAGCTGTGAGAGGTGGACCATATAAGGGATTAGTGAAAGAATTGGAACAATTGAAGAAAGATATAAAGAATTTTCCCTTTAAGGATAAACCACTACAGGCTTTTCCTTTAAGGGAGGTACCCAATGGAGTAGATGGCCAAGGACAGGCCCGTATCAGTTTTGTACATGAGCCTTTAAAGGCATCTGAATTACGTGCCTTTAAGAAAGAAATGAAAAGCATGATAGAAGATCCAATAGGGGTAGCAGAGCAATTAGATCTGTTGTTGGGAGCAAACATATACACATGGGATGAATTAGGAGTGATACAGAGCAGTTATTTACAGCAGAGGAGAGACAGTTAATTCAAAGAGCAGCTTTGACCCCGGACCCCGGAAGCTAGAGGAATGTATAGAGGACATGTGAAAAGAGTAAGTTATGGAAGAGGATGTGGCAACTTTAGAAGAGGAAGTGGACAAAGATATGACTATAACCAAGAAAGTGACTGACTTGTTACTAAACGTTTTAGGGCAACAAGGATTGAGAGTATCAAAGAAGAAATTGCAATATGTGGAAAGAGAAGTGAAATACTTAGGACATTTGATTAGTAAAGGAAGTAGAAAAATTACTGAAGATAGAATAAGTGGTATAGTTCAACAAACACTACCAAAACCAAAAAAAGATTTAAGAAAATTTTTGGAGCTAGTGGGATATTGTAGACTATGGATAGATAACTATGCTGGGATGACAAAAAAATTGTATGTTAAACTAACAGAAGATGAACCATGGATGTTAGCATGGGAACCTAAAGAGCAAAGGAAATGGGGGGGGGGGAGAAGCTCATTGGCTTTTGAACAGTTCCTTGAAATTATAATAATAGTTATTTGTTTGTCAGGAGAAAGTATGAAATGAAATATCTGTATGTGAAAGTGTTTATACAAGCAGTTTGAATGGAAGTGAATGTGTGGATATGCTGATCCTCTGTGTGTGTGTGTGTGTGTGTTTCTCCCCCATCCCAGACTGTGAAAGAAACTGCAGATTTTTTTTGTTGTTGCTGTAAAAGTGAAATGGAAAATTTATGTGAAGAAGAGAAAACTATTTTGTTAGTGGTGAGATTGTTGTGTAATTTCTTCTTCTTTTCCTGTCTCTTTCCCCCCAACCTTGGCTGGCTGTGTTGCTTTAAGAGCGAGAGAGACAGAAAAAAAAAGGGGGGGTGTCTGATCTTTTTAACTTTTTTTTCTGCTTAGAATTCTGGTTTGAGGAAGGTGGGGTGGATGTGAAATTTAATATCCATTCTTGCAGTAAGAAATAAGTTCTTTTTAATAAATGAAATATGAGAAGAACTTGAATACACCTATATAACCATTAACCAATAGAAATGACTTTGAATTGTTTTGTTTAGATTTATAAATGATTTAGCCTATTTAATGGAAATTTGTTTCCATCTGAATGGAATCTGATTAAATTGGAATTTGGCTAAATTTATATTAAAACCAAAGAGTTGATACTAGAGTTTGATACAAAACTATTTCAGTAACTCAGAATATCTTATTAAGCTTGTTTGTTTATTTATTTTGTGGAGTTGCTTTTTGTTGTTGTTGTTGTTGTTTTATTTTTTATGTTTTTATGTCTCTGTGCAGGACACACTGATAAAAAAATAATAATACCTAAGAGAATTGAAGGAATTGTAATTCAACCCTTGTTTAAAATGAAGGAGTTGAGAAAATTTTTTGGGATTATAAATGAGCTATGTTGTTTTGAATAAAGATTTGTATGCAAACAAACTCAAGCAGAGTTTGGTGAGCGCTCCTTTGTTGGCTCTTTACTAAGCAATTTGTTTGTAAATACATACGGACAAAGGAATGGCTAGGGGAGGGATAATTGATACTTTTCTATGGTTAATATATGGTTGGTTATATGATAAGTATGATATGTAGACAAATGCACAAAATGCTCTATAACATCTAATGGTGAGGCTATTTCAATGCATTCAAGTTGATTTTAAATTACCTCAAGTGGGAAATTCTACAATATGAAACTCAAATGACTTGGATAAAATGTTTACCTTTAGTATTGTTGCAAATAAGAACACAACCACAGAAAGATTTAGGATTGTCTTGGTATGAATTATTGTATGGTGTATCATTTATGCCTGGAAACATTTGTATGGACTCTTTAGTAACAAGTAATAAGACATTATGTGTATAAACTGTTGCAGTATCTTGATCATTGCAGGAAACAAGGCTTGCTGATCCAAACACCCCCTTTGGAATTTCCTGTCCATAAGTTTGAGGTGGGACAGTGGATCCTGATCCGAACGTGGAAGGAGGAGAAACTGCAACCTAAGTGAGAAGGACCATTCCAAGTGTTGCTGACCTCTGAAACTGCAGTTCAGACGAAAGAAAAAGAGTGGATTCATTATACGCGAGTGAAGGGACCAGTAGCTAAACCAAAAGGACAGTGGACCTGTGTTCTGGGTGACGACTCGCTTAAATTGATACTTTGTAAAATTCCTGTTTAAATGTGTTGGTACTGTGACTGTAAATGGCATGTTGATTGTTGTTGTTGTTTCCATTGTATTGACTGTGTATGATGTACTGGATGTGAAGAACATTTTGGACCATGCGATATAGTACTCATTGAAAAGAAATTGAAACCTTTTGAAGAATATACTGAGATATTGACTGGAGTGGTAAGATATACTTTAAAAGATACTCCTTCAATTCAACTAGTACTGGATGTGAAGAACAACAAGAAGCCTTTAGAAAATATCACAATTTAGATATAAAGGAAGAGTGGAAGAGTGATTAAAATGCAAATCCTTAGTGTTGTATATTTGTCCATGGTTATCTATCTCTCCCTCTCTAGAGAACAATATAGGAGAGCAACAAAAACAGAAGGATGTGAAGCCTGCATTACCAACGCCACCAAAGGGAACGCAGTAATCAAAACCTTGGTATATCATACCCAAGCACCAAAGGGATGTATATTTCAATCTACATGTCAATTAAATAAAACACAATATTCAGTTTGTGAGGGAAAAGACAAGAAGATACAATGCTATGATCCATCAATACCAACATATTTGAATTTCAGTATATATGTGGGTTTAGCTAAAGTAGGGGTGAGGCAGAGTCCTGAAGGTGAAGGAAGATTAATATATGTTAATTCTACGAAAATATTAGAAAAGGGGACAGAAAAGGCTTTAATACAATTCGATGCATGTACAGTATTAAGTTTATCTCACCTAGCCACAAAGTGTGGGGACTCTAGTTGGATCACAGCATATAAACAAAATCATAAATATATATGTTCCACTAATTTGAACTTTGCACATGGGAACCCCAATCAATGGTTACCTTGTGCGGGATCTATTAAATGTTCAGGGTGGAGTTGTGTGTGTGATAACACTAGAGGAGGTTATCCAGGATGTAATGGTATTACCCAATTTAAAAGAATATATGGAACTAATATGATGGAGTTGGAAATCGCTAAGAACCATTCTGATGTAGTAAGTTATGGATTTGGAATAGATGGTACAGGATCCGATCCATTAACTTATATCACTATAAAGAAAGAAAAGATATATTAGCTAAGGAAGGAGGGGTATGTGGGTAGTTTAATTTAACTAATTGTTGCTTACAAATAGATGAAACTGGAACAGTGGTGAAGCAACTTGTACATGTTCCAGTCCAGACTTGGACTGATCTTTTAGATGAAGGGGGATTCTTGGGGGGAATTTTTCGCAATTGGAAACAAGCATTATTTATGGTAGGTGTAATACTATTGGGACTAATGTGTTTGCCCTGTTTAATTCCCATGATTAAAAATTTAGTCCATACGACTGTAACCAGTATAATGGATGGCATCAAGCGGGAAGAAAAGATACAGACACTATTAGCTTTCCAGGAAATTACAGAAAAAGTTAACATAATAGAGAATGAACACAAAAAAGAAATTGAAATGAATTTTAAAAGATTCTAAAATTTAATTAAGTATAAAAAGAAAAAGGGTGGATTTGTGACGAATAAAATTTTAGAAAATAAGTGAAGTTAAGTGACACGTAGGCTGTAAAATTTCCACACGTAGACTGTAAAATTTCCACACATAGACTGTAAGATTTCTACACGTAAGCTATAGGATTTCCACACTAAGCTGTAGGATTTCCTGGTTTGTGCTGAAGTACATATAAGGGAATAGGTGAAGCAAAATAGCAGGGGCAGGGATAATGTATTTTGTTTAGGCGATCCTGATAAGATTGTAACCTCTAAAGCCCAGCCAATGAGGCCATAGGGGAGGGGCCAAGGCGTCGGGATAGAATGTATAAAATGTGTGCTTTTACTGTGAAAAGGTGTGGCTCAAATATTTATTGGGAGTCCACCACGCTTTGCAAACCGTTGTATCCAATAAATCTCTGTTTAATTTCAACTTGCTGTTTGGTGTTATTCAGTGGGCTAGAATTTCTGCCAACACCACCCCACCTTTTAAATCTTGAAGTCTTGAACAAGCTTCTGAGCATTACATAGGACTAAATCTCATTTTACATCTCCCCTTGTTGACTCATAGGCAACGTAGAAATTTACTTCGTTTGCCTCATTCAGAACATTCATTTTTTCCAGCCTGTATGAAGTTGATTAACATCACCCAGTACTACTACTGGACTGATTCTTTGTCAGATAAATTCATTTTCCCCCCGGGGTCAGCTTTACCTTTTCAGACTGAGTAGTAAAAAGTACTGTCGATAATACTGGCTTGCTTTTGAAGGATGAATATGGATACATGCAATGATTCAGCAGAAGAGTTCCTTCCATTTGTAATTTTTTTACTTCAGGGGATTCTGTGTACTCGTTGACAATAGTCCTTTTCCAGTCGTTCCTCTACAGCTTATTTCCAGAGATAACCCTAGCCCAGTTGGTGATTTCTATTCATCCATTTTCTGCAGTGGTTGCTAGGTCTGTGCAGTGCACTTTTACCCTTGCGACTTGGTGGGTTTTGAAGTCAGCTACACTTACTTCTTAGATCTACATTGTCTCACCTGGAACAGTGAAAAAAAGCACATGCTTTAACCCCCTCTTTTCTGCACCAGTTTAAATCAGGTGCTTACATCCTGATTTAAATGGATTCCTGCCCTCCCTACCCTCAGGAATCTGTTTAAAAGCTGCTGTGCCACCCTTTAAATGTACACCTGCAGTCTAGTATCTTCCTGATCCAAGAGCAACCCATTCATTTTTTACAAACCTAATTTGCCCCAAAAGTTCCCTTGTGATGTGTGATAGCTTTAACCTGTTTCCCCAGGGTTATATAGGTGTGTTTTTTTCCCCTAAGAAAACCAGCCCGGTAGGCCTGGATTTCAGTACCCTAATGAACAATTTAACATTTACTTTCAGAGTGATCCATTTTCTTTACATAACTGATGCCAACATCCATTGGCTTATTCCCAGCATCTCCTACCAGGCTGTCTAGACACTCTGTGATGTCTGAACCTTTGCATCATACAAGGAAGTCATGGGGCGATCAGTATACTCCTCACACACCCATCTGTATATGCTTTGAATAATCAAATTTCCCAATGTTTGTTTGTTTGTTTCCTGCCTTTATTATTTTCACAAATAATTCAAAGCAGTGAACCCAGCCAACATATGGTACCTTCCTCCTCCTATTTTCCTTGCAACAACAGCCCTGTAAGGTGGGTTGGTCCGAGAGAGAGCGACTGGCCCAAAGTCACCTGGCTGGCATTCATGGCTAAGACAGGACTTGAACACAGTAACTTTGAACACCTTTGAAACTTTGAACACCTCCTTATTCAGGGAGCATCTTTAATATAAGAGGATATTTGTTTATTCCTCAAAGACATAAGGCTGCCTACAGGTTCCTAGTCCTCTTCTGTGACATTCTCCTATCTCGAAAGTTTTATTTATATATACACTTTATAGCAGGGCTTTTCAACCAGTGATACGGGTACCACCTGTGGTACATTGGCACCTGGCAGGTGGTACGCGACCATCCTAGAAAAGTGGTAGCGGGGGAGGGGAATGAGCTGAACCGGTGGCAGCACCGCACAAGCCTGAGCGAGAGATAGCTGGAGCTGCAGGGCTGTCGGGGCTCAGCGGAAGCACCAGGATCAGTGCCAGGCTCCAGCTGGAGCTTGGCGCTGATCCTGGCACTTCTGCTGAGCCCAGAAGAAGCGCCAATCAGCTAGAATGTTGCAGCATCTCCAGGGTCTTGGGATTTACATTCAGATGCTTGGCAACTGATTCATATTTATGACGGTCACAGTGTCCCAGGATCATGTGAAGTGATCAAAACCTGCTGCAACCACCCAGCAGACGGGGGGAATAAAAACCAAACAACCCCCCATCCCACCCCTGCTGCCAATTCTCAACAGAAATGCTCACAACAAAGAAAACCTCGGACAGGAGGAAGAGTGCCACCGGGTGGGCAGGCAGCTGTCTTGCTCGGCTGTGGCTTGGGGGGCACTTTTTTCAGTGCCATTGTAACTTCGAACAGTCATTAAGCGAACTGTTGTAAGTCGAGGACTACCTGTACTTTATCACTTTTTTCCTTTTTTTTTTTTGGGTCATCAAGTTTTTGACACCTTGCTAGGCGACTGATGGTACTCGGATGTTGCCATATCCTAAAAGTGGTACAATGGGTGAAAAGGTTGAAAAGCCCTGCTTTATAGGCTACCCATTTCCCAAAGACCCTGGATTGCAAACAATTACAAGTTTAAAAAGCAAACAAATATATGAACGCCCCCCACAAAACAACAACAACAATGCATAACCAAAGAAAACCAATCCAGTGGGAACTCAGTTTCCACTCTGATCCTGAGTTTGGGAGAATAGCTTCATGGACATCGTCAGTTTTATTTTCAAAGTCTGTCCAAGTATTACAACTGAGTGGGATGTTATTCGTTGAATTCCAAAGGCCCCTCTCTCTGCCTCTCCCAGCTTTCTCCAAACTAGCTATCTTGAACGTAAAGAAAGGACTTTATTTCTTGAGACCCAGAAGTTCATTGCATTGATTGCATACCTACGGCTTTAGTATAATACATTGAGTAGTCTTTACACCCCTACTGGTTCTCTGACAGTATATATATATGCCCTTATTTGTTTGAATCTATTTAGATGGACAGTCAAGTTCCTTAAAGTATCAGGGAAAAAAAGAGTATTGAATTGTCCCAACCTCCTTTCAGTGATATCAGATTCACAAGCCAAATTTCACTGCCATTTATAAAGGAACATTGACACTGTTGTTCCTGGGGCCATGTTGCTTTGTCAGCTGGAGAGTCTCCTGTGCTCAGCTCGGATCAATTTACTTGGGATCATTGAGTTGATTGGAAGCACTGAATCGATTTAATTTGACACTTGGAATTGATCTGCATTGGGTTAATTGGATTCAAGCAAATTCAATTGTGAAAGACATTCAAATAAAATCAATTTGAAGGTGTCTTTGATTGGACAGCTCTAAATATTGTTTCAGAAGCTGCTTTGAAAATTTGATCATTTGCCTTTGCACTACATCTTCAGATTGAAACCATATTGCCCTACTAGTTAGGTTTGCCCTAACTAGGTGGTGGGAAAGTAGTACAGGTAGGTGCTCAAGTAGCAGAATCAAAAAAAGAAACTGCTGCCTAAGACCTTGGAAAGTTGGATGGACCATCATGAATTGGAGGAATCAGTGATCTGAGATAGTTTGACTTCCTGGCAGTGACTATGTCGTGCTAACTCTCTTGTGTCTTAAGCACTTCTAGTCTGAATACATCAAAAGGGACAGCAGCTTGGTATAGTGCTAATAGAACAATCTCTGCCTATTTTAGTCACAAGATTTTATTTTTTTGTAGACGAATTTATCCTGGGAAAAACTGATTGAAAAAGCAACTCTTAGGGACAATATTTGTAGATGTAGCAAGAATGTGAAGCACGGTATGGTCCAGATTACACCCTTGTGTTTCTGGATATCCCCATGCTGTTTCTGTCTTCTCTATATGTTATGTTTGCCCAATATACTGAAACATTAATAAGTATGTAATATATATACCCATCATAGTCCCTTAACTAAATGTTTTGAGTTAGTGTATCATAGAAACTTAAAATGGCCTCCATTTTTTATTCAATTTAACAGGCATTTAATTATAAATTTAAATTCTGGTTCCCACATAATCAAAATGTCAGCTTGTTCAGGTTCTGGTTGACAGCAACACCAAAGTAAAGGAGCCATTGTGTGCACTTGTTAATTGGGCTTTTTGTAAAGCCATTCACACATTTCATCATTGTTGCCATTTGGCATCATTCCTCTATTGAGATGCAAACCTCATCCTGCCTCTGTAGCTGTTTCTTTGGTTGATGGTTTTCTTCGCCACCACTATTAGGAGATACTAGCAATAGCACTTAGACTTATGTACTGCTTCACAGTGCTTTACAGCCCACTCTAAGCGGTTTACAGAGTCAGCATATTTCCCCCAACAATCTGGATCCTCATTTTACCGACCTCGGAAGGATGGATGGAAGGCTGAGTCAACCTTGAGCAGGTGAGAATTGAACTGCTAGCAGTTGGCAGAGTGAGTCTGCAATACTGCATTCTAACCACTGCTCCACCACAGCTCTTATATACTAATAGATTGCCTTATGATTTATGATTAGGTAAATCTATGCCATGAACAGTTTTTCTGCATTTCCAGGCTTCATTATAGTACCATTTTACACCACACCAAGAGATCCATTATGTAGTCCATTGCCTGGCATGATATATATTGCAATAATCCTGTACAATTCCTGTTTGACAAGCCAGATGCAGCACAGCACTATTGATTGCAATGCTACATTAAACAATCTCAAGGGCCTTTGCTATGGTGCAGTTCTCCTTCCTTAGGACACAGTAGCTTGAGTTCTTTCTCTCATTATATACATGCATGCATATATATCTTATGAGATATCTACTCTATCTATCTATCTATCTATCTGTCATCTATCTAACATTTGCTTTTGAAAAGGAAGGAGAGAATTCTGTGTGCTAAAATCCAACATCTCTGGAGAGTGCCATTTTCTGAAGGGTTGTGCTAAAATTTATGGCATTTAACCAAATTCAGTAAGGGCAGTAGTTGCTCTAAAATAAACAAGCTGATGTGAGCTGGTAAAGCAAGGTGAAAATATAACCATCAGGGATTCAGGTAGAGAAATAGTGTACCTATTTTCCCTTGTCTATTAAACAGGCCGAGGGAAGCAATTTCAGATTCTCTCACAGGATTATTTTTCCATTCGGCAGCAATAGAATCTAGGAATTCCATAATTCCATGATTGGGTAAACGATAAACGATGCAGTATTTGATATGCTTTCGCTTTCACACACAACTTCCTGGCTCTCCGCCCTCACACGTATGCCCTTCCCCAAAGTGTTGCTCTTTCCAACTGCACTGTAACTTCATTTAAAACAAAAAAAAATCACAGTCACACTTGAAAAGAGTTCAACAATCCCAGATCAGCCTTGCAGGAAGAGATAGTTTGGGATCAAGACATGGGTGTTTGAGAGTACCGTGAAAGCAAAGCTGCTGCACTGCTATCTGAATTAGATTTCATTTGATAGGAAGTGGAGCCCTCTGCAGACTCTCCACGTGAAAGAGCTTTTCTCCAGGGCATATGCTCACATGCTTACTAATGCTTCACCTCGACAAGGGCAGTGCAACATTAAGCTGGTGCAGAACAGCCTTTTCCCAAAGGCGAGAATGCATGGTGCTGAATATAGAGGACTGCAGTGTTCCTTGCATTTGAACAAACCGGGGGGGGGGGGGGGAGGTGGTTTTAAAGTGTGACTGATGCATCATGCATTTAATAAGTCCCAGTGCATCCTGCAGGGAGGTGATGGGACAAAACGCTGACAGATTTATTTCTAGTATCAGATGGCTCCATTATTAATCAGAGACAGTACCTACCAAGGGGAAAGGCACATAAGATGAAAGCTAAAAATAACCTGGAAGGAAACAGATGGAATTTCTTTCACCTTTTTCTTTAAGGTTTTAAAACTCTATGAAAAATAATTGTCAATAACAGCTTGCCTATGTTTTGAATGTATGTTTTAATACATGGGCTAAAAGGCAGCTAATGTGTGCTGCAGTCTTGATGCTGGGGGGGATAAACAGAGACCAGTCAGACACAACCTTCTCAACCTCTGGTGCAGTCCTGCTTTTTGCTCAAGCCCATTAACAGTACCCTACACAGGTAGTCCTCGACTTACGGCCACAATTGAGCCCAAAATGTCTGCTGTTAAGTGAGACATTTGTTAAGTGAGTTTTGCCCCATTTTATGACCTTTCTTTCTATAACTGTTAAGTGAATCACTGCAGTTGATGAGTTAGTAACTTGGTTGTTAAGTGAATCTGGCTTCCACATTGACTTTGCTTTGTCAGAAGGTCACAAAAGTTGATCACATGACCCCGAGACACTGCAACCTTCATAAATACGAACCAGTTGCCCAGCATCTGAATTTTGATTAGATGATCATGGGGACGCTGCAAAAATCCTAAGTCACTTTTTTCAGCACCGTTGCAACTTTGAACGGTTACTAAATGAACTGTACCTGTAACTTACCCCACAGGAGTACCTGTAACTTACCCCACAGAACATATACATTACATATATATTCTGTCTTTCCCCCAGAGGCTTAATGAGACAAAGAACATAAATCCTCTGAGTTAGGATAAACTGCAAGGGTATAATAGTCCCGACTATACAGCTTTGCAAAAAATTGTAGAACAGCTGGCTTGAGTTGATTCCCAACGCAGCCCACTGGGGCCCAGAAGATGATCCTAAGGATCCCCTAGATATCTGTAATAGATTTTATGAAGAACACAAATTGCTTGAATTGTTAAAGATGTAGCGCGGTTGCCCCATAAACCTCTCAATGCTTGCAGGCTAGTTGTCAGACCCTCAATGTATCTCTTTCCTATGCCTTTCATTTTTGGATTCTGCCATTCTATAAGGGGGGGAGGTTTGTCTTAGAAGGGAGGCTTGTCTTAGAAGACCTATGTGTCTTCTACAACAAGGATCTCCAACTTTGGCAACTTTAAGACATGTGGACTTCAATTCCCAGAATTCCCCAGCCAGCCTTATCTCCAGTTGGATGGGAAGAAGCCGCGGAGAAACTTGACAGTCTTGAGAATGGTGCCTTATCGCTGGTTTCCCACAACAACTTAACGCCTATGGATTGGTTCAATTCAAACTGCCAGGTTGGACATTTGGGGTGCGGTTTAAAAGGGTTCTTTTAATGTAACGTTTCGTGCAGGAAATCCTCAGATCCTGCCTTACTCTCCTGCTATCAATAACTTCCAATAAAAGTTCCTGTTGAGACAATGCAAGTTTTAAGACTTCTGCTTTCTTGGGAGAATTAATTGAGGCAAGTCCTTACACTGGTTGAACATTCATAATACAGCCATTTTCAACAAAGGGAACAGCCTAGTCCAGAGGTAGGGAACCTTGACTCTTTTATGACCTGTGGACTTCAACTCCCAGAATTCCTGAGTCATCATGCTGGTTCAGGAATTCTGAGCATTGAAGTCCACAAATCATAAAAGAGGCAAGGTTCCCTACCCCTAGTCTAGTGGGATGTGGTTGGGACTGAGTCTTTTGCAGCCACATTTTACTCTTGGCTCTTGCAGTGGCTCCCGATTTTGCTGTGCTTTTTATGCTTTTAATATCAGCAGTTAAGATGCTGGGCTTGTCAGCTGGAGAGCTGGCAGCCCAGGTTCGAGACCCGAGTGCCACACAAAGGGGTGAGCTCCTGTCCTTATCCTCCCTGCTGCCAACCTATCAATTCAAAAGCATGCAAATGTGAGTAAATAAATAGGTACTACTACAGTAAGAAGGTAAAAGCCCTCTGTGATGTCATGCTGGCCATGTGACTGCAGAAATGTCTTCGGACAGCACTGGCTCAAAAGCCTTGAAAGGGAGATGAGCCAGTCACGCTGGCTGAGGAATTCTGGGAGTTGAAGTCCACAAGTCATAAAAGGGCCAAGTTTGAAGACCCCTGTTTTATACTTTACCTCTAGTTTCTCTCATTCACTCCTCGCACTTTGATCTATTGAGCATTCTAATGAACATCGCACAGAATTAGAATTAGAAATGACTGCCATGATGGCCTTTTTACAAGTATGAATCAGGGTTTTCCTTTAAAATTTCATCAGTGGTCTTTAGCTAGAATTAACCCTGGACACAGTTATCCATCGCAGAGTTTCAGAGATCAGTTGGGTGGAGTCTAAGCATAGCAGTGCCCAAGTGCCTTGGCCAGTTCAAAGACTTCAAAGTGTGGTCATTCATAGGTATTGGATATAAGACTATTCTCCTTGCCATTAAAAATGGATTCTGATGCATACTTAAGGTTAATCAAAATCTACCTTCAAAAGCATAATGTATATGTTCAAAATACATTTTGGTGAACTTCAGAAATTATGTAATGCATGAATGCTCTTGTCAGAATCTGTTCCTAAATTGAAAATCATGTATTTCAAGTAAACCACATTTCTGTGGTTACTCTTGACCTTCCAGCAAAGCAGTAATTTGAACCTAGGTTTCCTACAGTCAGCTTACAACTACATTAAGAGTGTTATTGCAAATTCTTATGGTAGTGGTTAAAAGAAGCTTCAAATAGACAGGCTTTATTCTGAAATTCACCCCCACCACCACTAAAATTGCAAGAAGGATGAATAGAAAGCTGAACATTAGTAGCTGAATGCTCCTACATGGCACCAGAGTGGAGAAACTGAATATGAGTAATTATTAAGTAGAAGTGATTAAATACAAGAGCCAGTTTGGTTAGTAGTAAAGTCATTGGGCTAGAAGCCAGGAGATTGTGAATTCTAGTCTCACCTTAGGCATGAAAGCCAGCTGGATTAGTTTGGGCTAGTCACACTCTCTCAGCTCATGATATTAGACTCAGATGACAAGCTTGTCAATCAATTCCTATTGCAAGCAAACTGAAAAAAGTGGATCCTGCCCTTGTAGAAAAAATACTAGGAAGAGAAAAAAAGAAGCTGTTAAAGTGATCTATGCATTCACTAGCAGCACCAGAGGTTCAAAGCTGCTAGTGATTGCAACAAAGATCAGTAAAATATAGTTGCTTAATAACTGTTTTACTGTTTTTAGTTTTTATTGCCCTGGAACTAAATATAAAGATAAAAAATACAATGACTGCTTCAACAACAATGGTGTCAATTTTTGAGGTATTTTGTCTTATTTTCCAGCTAACAAAGTCTTGAGATTGGCTTCTGATGTCCTGGAATTTAAAGTCCCCCACTTATCTGGAGGGCACCCAGTAAGAGAAGGTAGCATTACCTGAAAACCAATAATTACATATAAATATGTCGAACATTTTGCTGGAACTGTATGATGTAGCCAGTCCACATCTTTCTACAAAGAGGGAGGCAGAAGGGCAGCAGTGACTTTTGATCAGCTGGGTCCTGGTGGTTTCCAAATCCTATCCAGTCTGTCTGCCTGGTTGCCTTTAATTTTCTGGCTATCTCAGCCAAGCACCATAGGCTCTTTGTGAGGCTTTCTAGCCTGCTACGAGAGAAAGTTATTCTCTCCTGCCTGCACTCATCCTGCATGTATAAACCTGGCAACCTTGTGACACAGAATGGTGGACAGAACTACCAGAGACCTTCCCATATTCTTATGACTTCTCGGAATGAGGCATTGGCTCAGGATCTGCTGCAAACAGACCCTTTCCTGCTCCTGCAGGCTGGCATTTTGCATGTTGTGCAATGTCAGTTGCTGGCAGACTATCACATTTAAAGGTGTAAAATACAGCAGTTGCCTACAAATTTTCTTTTCTTCCGTGGAGAAAGCTATTTTTCTCTCCTACAACAGGTGGGGAAATGTCCTTGAAAGTCTCAAAAGTTTACATGACCTTAAATTGGACAGCAGAGTCAGTTGGGTGTGGTGGTTAAAGCATCAGACTAGAAACTGGGAGACTGTGAGTTCTAGTCCTGCCATAGGCACAAAGTCAGCTGGGGTAACCAATCACTTTCTCTCAGCCCTAGGAAGGAGGCAATGGCAAACCACTTCTGAAAAACCTTGCCAAGAAAAGTTCAGTGACTTCTCCAGGCAATCTCCAAGAATCTGACATGACTGAATGGAAGAGAAAAAAAAAAGGACAACATAAATGAAATGCATTAAACAGATAGGATTTTAATATGTCTGTGAGTTAAAGATAAGAATAACATCTTTATATGTTACTAGCTAAAGATAAGAATTGTAAAAGAGAAATGGGTAGGGTTCAACAGAAGAAGAAAAAATGCCAATTGCCTCTGTATTAAAAGATTCTACAACTCCTTTTTATTCTGACATTCCAGGAAGAGATTTTGTAGATCAAAGCTGCATTCCACATACCTTCTCCTATTAATGAGGGGCTTGGAGCTGTACAATTATTCAATGCCTTTTCCCTTCTCTTAACAGCTGAGCGGAGGCGTTCTCTGGGCAAGGACTATCATCCTCTCTGCCTGAAGTGCCACCACTGCAAACGGCAACTCACTCCTGGCCAGCATGCCAAGGTACAGAGCAAACCCTTCCATCTGTCTCCTTCTATAACTTGTGATACCCCTGACGGCAATCTCTCCAGAGAGAGGGCTCCATTTTCAAAGGCCTGGAATGTGTTCGCCAGCAAAGATTGCTTTAATCTTTTGGCTGGGGAGAAGGAAAGGGACCCTGGCAGGAAAATACGTGAGGGCTAGAATTAACTTGAATCCAGCAGAATGGAATGTGGGTGAGCAAGAGGCAGGGAGGAAAGAGATACCCGTTTGCAAAGGGAACCTCAGTTTGTTTGTATCTCTACATACATCGCATCTTCGTGTGTGTCACCCAGCGACTCTGTCAGTTTTGGCCAGGATGCCAGGTTTGCTGGAGAGATTTTTCTCTCCGTCATCATTTGTGTATGAGAAAGTAAGGTGGCTTACCTTAGGTAGCTCTCAGTTTGTTTCTTTTGCTTTTTGGAATGCAGCTGGGCGGTCCTGAGCAACGTGCTTTGCCTGACTCATTCCTTCATGGAGCCCCCTCCCTAGGTTCATATGGCTTAGTTAATGGTTCATTGGGCAGGTGGACTGCGATGGAATGTGCAGCACTTGGTTATATGGAGGAAGAGACTTAATTACAGCAAAGGCCTACCCAGTTTGACAGCAGAGGGAGGAACTCAGAATAGCTCCAGTTCTGCTCAATCACTCTGCATTGCCAAATAACTGAATGCCATAAAAATCAGATAAAGTTGCCCTCACGTTAGTCAACTCCAGGTGACTATATGAACACAACCATGCAGTTTCTTGATAGCAATAGGCCCGTGGTTTGCAGTTTTCCTGATGTTGTTTTTAACTTTCCCATCTGACCTACAAGTCTGGGATTTTCCAATGGTCTCTATCCAAGTATTATTGAAAGTCAATCCTGCTTGCTTGCTTACTAGCACTGACGATGTTTTTCCTAGTTTGGATAATGAAACAAGAAAACAACCAAGCTCAGAGAGCACCAAAGACCCCTCAATCCTGTTTACCTTCCAAACCCAGACAAGGTTGGTCTTGTGCATCTCCTCAATGATAAGGTGACCATTTTTTTACAATGAGAAGGAGGACACAAATAAATTGAAGAAAAAAAATATGAATAAATAAAATTAATTATTAAAACTGAAACAATAACATAAGCGAATAAACTTGTAAATAAAATTATACATATTTGGAAATTATTAAATAGATAATGAATTAATAAAACGTGAATTATTGTGCCCACCTGTGTATGATTGAATATTCACTGAGAAAGAAGTGAGTCTAATGTGTGTGTGTATGCCATGTCATGTTTCGGTAAGAAGTAAACAAAGCTACTTGTGTGCGGCGCACTCTTGCGCGTGGCGCACTCTCTCAAAACAATTCTCCTGTGCGGAGCGCATGAGTCTCATAATCGCGTCTTGCCGCACTGTACCGAGCCTTGACTAATCGTCATGTCAAATACAAATACGACACATCACACGCAGTGGATCAGCTCGGCATCGATCGAATACGGAGATTTACAGATTAGTCTTCAAATATCGAAAAGGAGGACATGTAGGAGGACACTTTTCGAGAGAGGACAGAACTTACAAAAGAAGGACTGTCCTCCCTAAAGGAGGACGATTGGTCACTTTATCAATGGGATATAACAATAATGAATAGAAAAGATGCATGGGCTAAATCCAGATATCCCGATAGTTTCAAGCTGTCACAAGCAAGAGAGGTTTTTGCACCCATTGAAACACTAATGGCTTCCTCTTAAATTATCCTGTTAGGTTAAGACACAGTTATTGGAACTGATGCAAGTTAGGGATAATACTATGTTGTTTTCAGTGATGGAAAGTTGGGGCTAATGCTGCAGAGGTTTCAATGCAACAGCAATAGATTATCTCTTATTGGTTGGTCAGAAAAGAGACCGGAGCTGAGAAACAACATCATTTCATTTCAGGAAAGGGAACTGTGAAGGATTGACTCCTTCTGTTGGGTAACAGGAAAGGAGAATCGATTCCAATGTACTTCCTTTTAGGGTGAATTCAAAGCATCAAATTAAGCTTACTGTCACTGTAAAGGGGTTTCCTTAAGAATGCCTGATCCAGTTTGCAGCATTAAATCAAGTTTTCTGCCTGGGATGCATGAACGATTCATAGTATATAAAATGGCCATGACACAGCAAGGGGAGAAATAGTGTCATTTCAGCCACATTTAAAATACTTTGGGCAGAGAAGCAAAAATATGCGTACTGAGCATTAAGTCGCAAGACCCACTTCCTAAAATTTACTTTTCACGGCCTTTCCTTAAGTCTTTTCCCTTCATTAGAAAAGTTCTAAATCCATGTTTCTCAAATGTGGTGACTTTAAGACATGAGGACTTCAACTCCCAGAATTCCTCAGCCAGCATGAAGTCCACATCATAGCACATCTATTTGGAAGGCCTGAAGATGCATAAGGTGCACCCTTTGACCCCTTTATTGTTTTCTTACTGTAGACTATTTAAGTCTGTTGATACTGTTAGTTCAAGTTTGGGTAAACAGTGACTACCAGTAAAGGAGTATATTGTAGCTCAGGGTTGAAACGCAGATCCTTGGTGCTCTTTTGGTTGTTATCTTACCCAAACTAGATAACATCATCAGTGCTAGGTAGTGACCAAACCCCAAGCAATCCATAAATGTCCCCTATTTAGCTTATTTTAATAGGCTTATTAGCTTATTATAAATAATTTAACTTATTTTGGGATGCTGATGGATAGCCCCTTTGCCATCTTGGTTAGTTCAATAGTCATCCCCTGGACTATTTGATTTGCTCAAGAGAATGGCTCCTTTGAAGTTGTTAATTCAGGGGTGCCAACCTGGCGGCCCGCAGGCTGGATACGTCACGGGCAGGCCACGCCCACCCCGGATCTACAAAGGCAAAAAAAACCCCTCACGATATGTCACAAGACACGATCGAGTTTGACACCCCTGGTTTATATGGATGAAATCTTTTCTACCTTTGATTGGGGTCCCCCTAATCATGCAAGTATCAGTTTCAGTGGAGGGATTTTTCACTAAGGTTGCAGCAAGGGAGGAAAGGGTTAAATTCACATGATATGACCCTTTTAATTAGTAACAGCCTTAAGTTATGGATGTGATTTGCATATTTTAGCAGGGCACAATGAATATACAGAAGTTGACACTGAAGACAGAGGTAAAATGTCCAAGCAAGTTTTCAGAAAATCGGCTGCAGAAATTCTCTGGAGAGACGCCGTTTGTCATCAGAGTTAGTAACGGAGGAGGGAGAACAATGTACTGAGTTGCTCTAGTGTAACTTCCTAGGCTCATCTGGAATAACAGAGATATGATCAAGTTACAAAGCACAAGCATTGCTCGAAAGGACCTGAAGTCAAAGAGGTCTCTTCAGAAAGGAAACTGTTTATGAAGGCTGATTAACTGTCTTCCTTCTTACTGTTCTGTTGAAGCCTCCATCAACTTATCCACTTCCAAATGCTTAGGTTGCTACTCTTAAGAATTCCCAGCTATCTGACTCCTCAACTTATAACCCCCAAACAACCCCAATGTTTCCACTGCTAAGCAAGACAATGGTTAAGTGAGTTTTTGCCCCATTTTATGACTTTTCTTTCATTAGAACCTTCCACATAAGTTTCTACACACAGGGAAACTGGACCAAGAGCATTAATCTTTGCAAGACTTGCACCCATGACTCTGGCCAGGTAGTTAAGCTCAATGCCATCTATTGACTAAAAAAAACAAATCAACAGACCAAACAGATGATGAGGGATTTGTATTAGTTATTGTCAGCTTCATTTTTATGATGGGGTTTGCATATAAGGCTTTATGGACTATGTGTGGCTATA
>NW_015387950.1:148765-179355 GCF_001527695.2 Protobothrops mucrosquamatus | reverse complement strand
ATCTGCTTGTATTCGCTTTTGTTGATTCAAAACAGTGAGCGTGTGAGAGAAGATCACCACCTGGTCTGAGTTGCTGCATAATTTAAAGCAAGAAAGATCTCTTTGCCTTCATTCCATATAAAGACAGGAGGAGTGGGAGAGAAGAAATGATACAACAACAAAAACAAAAAAACCCAAAGCAATCTGGCACTTTGCAAAGGAGGTCCATCCGTGCAGAGAAAATGGAAACTAGCATTTCATCCCTGCTTGCTTTGTCGAGGCTGCTGAGGAGAAGTAGCTGAGGAGAAGAAGCGTTTTTTTCCCCTTACAACATCTTTTAAGGCTCCTAAACTCAGGAATCAGGAAGAGGGAAGCCCTCTCCCAATGTGGAAATTATTTTATTTATTTATTCATTTATTTATTAATTTTATACGGCCACCCGTCTCAAATATATAACTCTGGGTGGCTGACAATGACTTCACCCACATTATCAGGGCTCTACGCTCAATAGCAAAATCAAATCTTTAAGGCCTTGTGAAAAACCAGCAGGGGTGGGTAGAGTCTAATCTCCATGGGGATCTAAAGCCAGCCAGATGTTCCAGAGAATGGATGCCATAACAGAAAAGGCTCTTCTGGAGCCTTGCCAGTGGCACTTCCTTGCAGATGGGCCCCAGAGCATGTTTCTCCTGTCAGATCAAATAGGCTGGGTAGATACTACTAGGGAGAGATGATGTGGTAAGTAAATCATTCCCAAGTCAATTTGGTCTCCAACTGAAACATAGATTCGGAACAGTTCCTCTTCCATTGCAATGACATGGAACTAAATTGGCTTAGGTGCCAGACAGAAATGATGCAAAGGCAGGGAAGAGGCACATTCAGACCGGTAAGATTTGTTAATAGAATCCTGTAATAAAAGTAGTATTAGCATTCATAACATTGATTTCCTTCAATCTATGGTCTACCTTGAAGGGCTGATATCAGTCTTGTCAGTCTGAAAGTACCTCTCACCTCCCTGCCTTTATCCTAAAGCAGGGGTCTTCAAATATGGCCCTTTTATGACTTGTGGATTTCAACTCCCAGAATTCCTCAGCCAGTGTGCCTGGCTGAGGAATTCTGGGAGTTGAAGTCCACAAGTCATAAAAAGGCCAAGTTTGAAGACCCCTATCCTAAAGAGAAATAGGGATAGTCAAGTCTCAGATGTTTTATCAAATTATATTTCTCTTATCTGACCAATATCTTGGCTTGGCTATTTCCTCCTGTCCCTCAAGATTATTCTCACAACCCCTTACAGTCATGAGCCCCAGTACTACTAAGATTGTAAACAGTACTTTTCCCTCATCAGTAAGAAATTTCAGCATATCCAAGTAGTGTAAATGATGGTAAGACTTTAACTCAGGGGTCTTCAAACTCGGCCCTTTTATGACTCATGGACTTCAACTACCAGAATTCCTCAGCCAGGCACGCTAGCTGAGGAATTCTGGGAGTTGAACTCCATGAGTCATAAAAGGACTGAGTTTGAAGACCCCTGCTTTAACTCAAGATTCAGACTTGGTTAGCATTTTATAAATTAAGACCTAGATTCTACCAGCAGCAACACAATTTTTCTGGGCAAAACATACCCGGGTCAGGTTGCTCCAGTGCATTTCAGCCTTGAGGAATAGGCTATCCTGAATGGGCAAAAGGGTGGGACTGAACTGGCAATGACTTAACATTGTGCTAAGCTCAGAGTAAACCCTCCTAATAAGAGAAAATAAAATACAAAGCTAAAGTACAACTCCAATCTCTCAGTCATAACTGGTTGAACTCTCCACATGGAATTCCTTACTAAGTTCTCAGCTTTTATCCTGTTTCCCCATGTAACAACAGCCATGTGTTTTACTCTGCATGATCACACCCACATCTTTGCCAGAATTTAAATCCGTTAACAAGAACATTTGGGGCAGGCATAATGGCAGATCTCCTCTATCCCCCACATGGAAATGGTTTTAGATTCAAGGTACATTGCAAGATTTTGAGAAAATGTTAATAATAAGAAATGGTAGAAGGGGGCGTCTTGCTAATTCATTGATTGGGCCTTTTTTCCCCCCAAAATACCCAAATATGTTAGACTGGCACATATGTTTAATTTTCCATTAGCACTCAATTTAAGGAAAATAGACTTCAAAGAAACCTGGGTGGACTTCAAAGTGCCTGGAGTAGGAGGGTTCAGTTTAAACTTTCAAGCTTCTTTTGGCAGGTATATGAGTAATTCAGAGGAAAAAAGTTCAAGTAGTGTCTGCTAGAAAAATGTGCGTTATAATGTACACAGGTTTTTTGCAGATTTTTTGTTGTTGTTGTTTAAAAAGAGAAACCTTCATACTGCTGCAGAAATAAAATGAAAAAGTGTAACAGTGAGAAACTGACTTGACAAATGTATCCATCCTACTCGGGTTGAGCAGATGGATAGCAAGTGTGTGCATGGAAAGTACTAGAACCACTCTCTCTTGCCAGAATTCCAGCAGGAGCATCCCTCACACCAGAGACATGTTTGTTCCAGATTCAGACTGATTCAGACTCTCTTTTTTTGCCTTCAAACGATAATTTTGCTTTTAGCCCAGTGGGGCGTGATATAAATTCCAATGATTTGGAACACTTATGATCAGGATCCTATTGTCTGTCCTCAGATATTATGCGATATCAGCATGTGGTACAACAGCCTCCGTGAGATTAACAGTCCATGAACATCTTTAGTAAATATGCAACAGCTGATCTTGTAAGAGGCGCAGTGGCTCAGCCACTTAATGACCTTGGAAATTATTTCTGCTCCAGCGGTTCGAGTCCTAGCACTGCATGGTGGGGCGAGCTCCCATCACTCGCTTCAGCTCCTGCCCACCTAACAGTTTGAAAGCATGTTCTATGCGAGTAGATAAAATAGGTACCACTTTGGTGAGAGGACAAGTTGGTGCTTCATGCAGGCAGTTTCCTGCCCTCTGAACCTTCCTGGTTGGGGTGTCTGTTTGCAAGGCAGCTCTGAGGAGGGAAGGGGCCTTGGATGCTATAGGAAAAGCCACTTGTTTTTCTTTCTGGTGCAAAGCCAGCTCGCCCTCTTGTGGTACACCATGAGAAGAGCACGAACGTTTCCTTCAACAGAGCTGGTACCTTGGCAGCCAAACTACTTCTCTGCAATTGCTAATATAACAATGCCATACACTAATAATAATAATAATAATAATAATAATAATAATAATAATAATAATAATAATAATAATAATAATAATAATAATAATAATAATAATAATAATAATAATAATAATAATAATAACAACAACTGATCTTGTTTCTCATCTTCTTTCACAGTATGATGACAAGCCTTATTGCACCCATTGCTATCTTCAGCGTTTTGGACCAAGAGGTAAATTTAAGTCCTGGAAACCAGTTGTCTGTCATATAAGAGAACAGGGGAAACAGAAACAGAGTACAAACAAGTAGTAGGGGGTAAATGGAGATTTTAGGATTTCTTCTCTTTGTTACTTTGATTACTCTTTCTCTAAAAGATTGCTTATCTTGGGTTACTTCCTTTCCTGGCATAAATATAGACTCTTTTCTTTGCAGGATGAAGGTAGCCAGTAGTTAGGAGCTTACCAGAAATGGTCACGGTTTCAACCTCTAGCAAGAAGGACATAGAAAATGTTGTTGTTGAATATTTGATTGACCACTAGTTTCTAACAGCAGTTGTTACAAACAGGAGGCTTATATGTGCATCAAAGGGACTTTACTGAATCTTTGCAACTTTTACCATCACAAACCAAAATGGCCACTGCACTTGCTTGATTTTCTTCAGAACTGCTCTTTTAATTAAAATGACGGGGAAACGGTTTGAATTCCCAAGTAGTTGTCATCCTTACACAGTGGTGGGATTCAGCCAGTTTGCACCACTTCGGCAGAACTGGTAGCTAATTTTTTGTTGCCCCGGCCCAGAATGGACTTCTGGAAGCGGCATCCACACAGAGAACCGGTTGTTCACATATTTGAATCCCACCACTGTCCCTACAGCTTTTATACTTATCCTGGCATCATTAGTATGACAGACCCATAGTAGAGAACCTTCTTTGCAATTCTAGGGATCTGTGAGGAAGAGCCATACAAATGTACACATGTAAGTCCATTTTTCACCAATCTGAAATATGCAAGCATGGGAGGCATGGAGACCGGTGTGATCGTGCCCCCCCACTCTTAAGTAATCACTTATCATCCATGCCTATATTCTCCATGTCTATATTCCACTAAATTGTAGCCTGCATCTTCTGAATCCTCTAGGATGGGTGGCCACCCCTTATGCCATGTCTAGTTGCATGCAAATAAAAGTTGATTAGGGCAAATATGAGTATTGTATGAAGGTAACTTAGTGTCAAGGGAGGCATCATTTGGATTGCCTGGCAGAATTTATTGGAGGGCATATTATGAATGATGTAACCTGATTCAGGTGATTGGATTACTTGTCCCCATGATTGGGTGAAAATAGAAGTAATCTGCAGCGCACTGTTCAGTATCATCAGTCCATCCAAACTATACTGATTTCATGGAACTTTACATTAAAGGTCTCCATCATCTGGGTAGGTCTAATTCTTTCACTTCAGCAACAATTCTGAGGGTAACAATGAAAACCAAAAAGTAAAACCAGTAGAAAAACCTGCCTCCAGAAGTGGTGAATGCTCCAACACTGGAGGTTTTTAAGAAGAGACTGGACAGCTATTTGTCCGAAATGGTATAGGGTTTCCTGCCTGAGCAGGGGGTTGGACTAGATGTCCTCCAAGGTCCCTTCCTACTTTACTATTATTATTATTATTATTATTATTATTATTATTATTATTATTATTATTATTATTATTATTATTATTATTATTATTATTTTCAATCTACAGAAGATAAGATAAATCACTCCTATCTTTACTTCAGCATGGTTCAATGCCATCCCTTTTTTTTTTTGTACATAGAAGTTGGGATGAAAAGGTGAGAACAAAGGAACTGCTCATTCTCTGTTCTTCATGCAGATTATGGAGCTGCTGCTTACTCAGCAAGCTCTTTCTAAACTCGAGATAGGTAAAACACAATATGCTGGTTTCCAGTTGCACATGTTGGGAAGCCCAGTACTCAATCTCTCCTTCCATTGCTTAGAATCCATTGTAGGAAGAAAAATAGTCCAACAAATTAGTAGCTGCAAAGAAACCTTATTTGAAACAATGACAGATCCTTTTCAGAGTGTGTTCTTAGCTTCTTCCAGAGTGTAGAATTTGGCACTTGATCAATCAAGTCAATTTCATTTTACTGTGCTGTAGTAAACTGAATTGAATTTCAGAAACCTTGTCCCAGTTCACAAGAATAAGAAGAAAGTTGAATATTCAGCTTTCCTAGATTCATAAGAATGATTCCAGTTTATACCCTTAAGTATAAGATCAAAGTTTGATTATTATAATTTTTCAAATCTGCTTTGGAATGGAGTGGAGTAGAGTGGAATTACAATAGAATAGAATGGAATGGAATGGAATGGAATAGAATAGAATAGAATAGAATAGAATAGAATAGAATAGAATAGAATAGAATAGAATAGAATATTTGGCCAAGTGTGTTTGGATAGTTTTAGATTGTTTAGATTACACTGTTTTAGATTGTAAATCCATTAAAGAAGCAATCTCTCAACTTGTTCTTTATAAAACACAGCTAAAATATGTTTTTATATAAATGTATCAGTAATATCCACAATTTGTTATTTATTATGCTAGTGGAAAGGCCTCTCCAGAGATTCTGCAGTTTGCCTAAAAATTCTATATATCTGGTTTGTTTCTTCCTTGGCTCTCACCCTCATTGCTATTTAACAATTCTTAATTATTTAAGGAAAGTGTGACTACCTTTGCTTTCAATTTTTTTTGTACGCTCCTATTTTGACTTTTCTTGTCATACTGGCTTCTAAGATCCTTAGTCTTGTTCCTCTTAACATTATTTTTATACTGCACCTATCAGCAACAATACATTTAAAATTAGCATTAGGATCAAGTCATGCTAACCATGCTATCTTTGAGATATTGTCAGTGAACAGAAACAGTTTGATTATTGGACCGCAGATTCCTGAGTGAGTCTTTTTCCTGTCATCACTCAAGGTCAATTTAGCCTACTGTGAATGTTTTCTTACAATGGCAATTTAAGTAGTCCATACATAAAGGGGGGAAGGGGGATCTCATAGGTATGGTAGTGAATGCAGTTTACATGTGTATGGGGGATACCTTTTACACAATAGATTGGTCAGATTCTAGGCTGCAAAAATCCATCTTGAGGTCAAGAACATGCAATCTTTCAAGATTTCCAAATGTCTTCATCCAACAAATTGCGGCAAAAATCAGTTGGGCAGAGAGAAAAACCAACCTTAAGGAAATGTCCAAGTAGAATGCAAACATTGCAGTAATCCAGTGAATTCTATTCTGACATATTTTCAGAATTTCAAGACATCTTCTTCTCCCCCCCTCCCCCAGCATATTTTGAGATTCAAACTGTGGGAATCCTGTTCTATTACCATATAATTTTTCAATCTCTGGTCTCCTTGAATGGTTTCTTTTAATGTCTTACCTGATGAGATAAAAAATATGAAATGTTTGCATATTTTTCATGAGTCTTAAACTGGCTAAATTGAGAAAATATCGTCATGCACATTTTAAACCTTACAGTAGTGTGTGATATTTCCCTCAGATGATATGAGTAATAGTGGGTTGCTGAGTTTATTTAATCATGATTTTGTTTAATTGGACACAATGGCTTGGTCCACTCACTGTACTAATCCAAAACCTTCCTACATTTTGATTTAATATCATGTGCTGAATTAATTAATTCAATTACTTGCAGCTATTGAATGCTTTAAGTATCGTAAATTGCATTTTATTCATGTGTGTTTGTGTGTGTGTGTGTGTTCCAATAAAGTTTACTTTTATGTATCCCTTGTGAGATTAAACTAGCTTTGAAAAATGGGAGCAAAGGAGAACTAATACCTTTAATCATATGCTTCTACATTATAGGACCAGAAGGTTGTCATTATTTTTTCACTTTTACCTGTTAATTGCTAATATTAGATTTTGCAAACTTTGTGCAAAACTAATCCAGTGTAATTTCCTAGAAAGGGTAAATTTTGATAAAAATATTAAAGAAAGTGATACAGATTAGGTTTCTGGTGCAGCATCTTTTCTGGCATGTTTCTATGTTTTAATTGCCTAACTTCTTTATTTATTTATCACATTTTGGAACCATTCATCTTCCTCACGGAGGGACTCTGGGCTATGTACAATAACATATTAAACCATAAAAACATCATATAAAAGTTACAAATTTAAAAAAGAGGCAAGAATGATTAAAACACTGTTAGAAAATAGTTAAAAGGTGGAGGAGGCTTTCAGCGCTTAACCTATGAAGGTTAAATGCAGTTTTTTCTTTATCAATCTATTCATCCATCCTAACATTAATTTTTATTTTTTTTAAGGAGCAAGACCTTCAAGATTGCGTTCATCCTTTGGTGCTTCTTCTTCTTCAGAGTTCCAGCAGAAATCTGAAAATCCAGCTAGATGCCTGGCTTTTGTTATGCTGCAGAAGTAGCATTTTATAAAGCAATATTCCAAGTTCACATTTAAAGGACTTTATCGCTTGGTTATAAATATGTGTCCAAATAAGTTAAGACAGTTTCTCAAAGAGTGTTAATGCTACAGCTGCTTCAGATAGCAGCTGTGATAAATACATTTTCAATATTTTACAGTTAATATCTGCAAAAAATGTATTATCTTTTGGTATGTGCAGTGTTTCAATGAACAGTTTAGTATTGTGCACTTTAGTCAGTGTTACATCTCCCCCCCTTTTTTTTTTTTTGCTTCATTCAGAAATGAAGCATAAGAAGCTGAATGCACAACTTTAATTCAGACAAGAGAGAGCAGGACTGGCCCAATTTCACAATCAATCCAGACAGTCACGTGCATATTCATATATGTGCTGGCGATGGAAAATATGAATTGAGTTTTCACATTTGATGCATGTTTAATGTTTCATGCAATATTTTCCTAGAGCTTTGAGGTAAGAACATACTGTCATCTTAAAGGTGTTCCTAATTCACATAATTACAGTAGCATTCTGTCTAGCAGCCACTTATGGGAACCATAGGTTTAATCCATGCAATCCTACAGTGTAAGCACTAAGCCCAGCATGATTTACTTTTGAGAAAATGTACTGCATTATGCTGTAAGATAATCCATGGATTTATATATAATGAAACTATAACTCATTATAAAGAACTAACGGCAATCAAGCCACATTTCCAAATAATAATTCATTTTTTGCAGTTGTTTTCACGTATTATGTCAAGAGGCTTCTCAATCACCAAATCAAAAGTTATATTCTATTGACAGAGTGGTGTGCTTTCTATGTGGAATATGCTTGATATGATTTGACAGCTTTTGAGTTTGAATTGAGTTTTGATCAATCAATCTATTGTTCGCCCCCTTGAGTGTTTAAATAAGCAGAAATCTGGGCCATAATTTTATAATAAATAAATATTTTGAACAGTTACTGTTACTTGGGGTGACTTCGGAAAGCCCAGATCTACATGAGTACCTTATGTAAATGAATGAATAAATGTATACTCCTCCCCAAAATATAACTCTTGTCTTTTGTTGGTGTGTGATGGGATCAATCTACTATCCTAGATTTTTTTTCACTCATATATTTCCAAGAGGTTTCTCAGGAACACAAAGAATGACAGATAAGGAAACCACCACTCAGAAATAATGAGAACTGAAGAGGATGTACTGTATATGTATATGCATATGTGTATGTGTATGAGTATGTGTATGTATATGTGTATGTGTATATGTAATTTATTTGAAAAAAATCTTCAATTTAGAAAAATTATACTGGGCAGTGGTGAAGCCCAAAATATAAGCAAGTACATACAGCCTTGTCTCCTAAGAAACCAATTTCATGCCCTTCTTTCTGTCCTCTTGAAGATACCATGTCCTTTTAAACATACATCGTGCCTCATCCACTTTCTCCTTTTACTCCTTGCACACTTTTTCCTGCCCACAATCACATTTTTTTAACTCAACGTATCATGCAAGATTGAAAGCAGCTATCATGACCACCAAAATGTTGCCCTCCCTATTCTCTTCTTCTTAACTCTTTTATAGGTAATCCTCAACTTACAACTATTTGTTTCATGACTGTTTGAAGTTACAACAGCACTGAAAACAGTGACTGATGATGACTGGTTTTTGACTGTTGCAGCATCCCCATGGTCATCTGATCAAAATTTGGACCCTTGGTAACTTGTATGTATTTATGATGTATTTCAGTGTCCCGGGGTCATGTGATCACCTTTTGCGACTTTCCGACAAGCAAAGTTAAAGGAAACCAGTTTCACTTAACCACTGTGGCAAGAGAGGTCATAAAATGGAGCAAAATTCACTTAGCAACTTTCTTGCTTAGCAGTAGAAATTGTGGACTCAGTTGTGGTTTCAATCTTGCATGGTATGTTGGGAGCTACCTGCATGTCATGCAAGACTGAAAGCAGCTGTCGTAGGCACCAAAATGTTGCCTTCCCTTATTCTCTTCTTCCTAACTCTTGTTGTAAATAGTGAAATAGGTGCTTGAATTAATTCTGTGAACCAAAGGCACTGAGCACTTTGCTATAAAATCTAAACAACAGAAGGAGGAAATTCGCTTCCTGTGTTTGCAACCTCTAACTAACCAAATCACTCACGGTTTGACCTTGAATAAATCAAGGTCAAATCTTCACGTTTTTGCTGAGAATATTGCCTGCCTTATTTTTTTTTCTCAATTGCTCTGTGCTTGCTTCTTTAATAAACATACACAATGGACATGGGAAGAGATTTGGTTGCTTTGGGTAACTGAGCTTGTTCTTGCTCACAAAAAGGGCATACGTGCTAATACAGATATCAAAGAAAATTCTGAAAAAAGAGCATATTCTTGTCTAAGCTATAAGCCTGGATTCTCATAGGTTTAGGAAAAAAAACTATTAATACAAGATTGGTAACAATCATATCACAAAATACAAACAAATATTTATTCATTTATTTAAATGTTTGTTTGTTTGACTTTGATGCTGCCCATCTCACCTAGAGGCAACTCTGGGTGATTTACAAACATTAGAATATTAAAAGCTTTCATAGGGCTTTTTGGGGGATAAAAAGCTGGGAAGTTTCCCTCCATCCATATGTCACATTCAGCTCTCAAAGGAAAAGACAGGAATGCTATACATACATACATACATACATACATACATACATACATACATACATAGAAATATACATACATATATACACAGAAATATACATATATATATATATATTTCAAAATTTGGATTGCTAACAAAGAATTAAGGGAGAACTGGAATAGCCATTTAGAATTTTTTAGTTCTTTTCAGCCAGACATACCCTTCTGAGATTCGAACCTGGGCTGTCTGCATGTTAGGCAGATGTATTAACCTCTAGACCACAGGCTCTTTCTCAGTTTGTCAGCTTTCTCATTTTCTCCCATATTTGGGCCGACAGGGTGCACCAAACTCAAAGATATATATATATATGCCTTTTTTTTTCTTTTAGAGCACCCTGTTGGCCCAAATATGGGAAAGAGAAGTCTTTTTTTTTTTTAGAAAGAGCTTGTGAGAAAGAGCCTGTGGCCTAGTGGCTCACACCTCTGCTTAACATGCAGACAGCCCAGGTTCGAATCTCAGAAGGGTATGTCTGGCTGATGAAAACCAAATAAGGTTTGAAATAGCTATCCCAGTACTCCCTTAATTCTTTGTTAGCAATTCAAATTTTGGAATATATATATATATATATATNTTTTTTTAAGATGGAATGGGAATTTCTTTGGAATTTTACAATGAGATAGACTCACACTCCATACTGGACTACAATCCCCATAACTTCAAGACAGGAGATTCCAGATCTTTATCTCCAAATGTGGAGATGCTTCTAAAGCTAATGTATAATTCTGTCCTGGCAGTTTAATAATCACTGCATCACCGGGAGGTGAGATTGGAAAAGAACAGGGTGACATGCATGGAGTGTGACAAACAGAAATGTTCTTCATCCATTTATTGTAAAAAATAGTCAGCTTGATTCCTGGAAACATCAGAGATACATCTAAGTAATTTTTTTTTAGCAACTATAGCCATTTGTTTTTGTGGGGATTTTTTTCTCCAGTATTTTTTTATTAACTTAATAGTCTTGTTTACTGCCATCTCCTGTCCTCCTTTGCCCTCCATCCACAAATAAATTTTGTTCTGAAATACCAGCACTTCCCTGATATTCATTGACATAAACTAATGTAGCTGGAGCAGACTGACTAGGAGAAATCCAGAGAATCCCAGTGCTATAGGCTAAGGAAGCTGAATAAGCATTGTGGAAGAAGGCAAAGGCTAACCTCTTTTGTGGGATTGTGAAGAAAGCAACACGGTCACATTCATATGGGCTCCCAGAATTGAGCCTTACTTAACTTTTTTTTTTTTACAGGGTATGGATAAATGGATGAAGAATATTTCCACTTCCAAACACCCAGGCAGGCAGACAGGGAGGGAGGACTCAAGTGAGGAATTAACTTTCAAACATTAAGCAATGGCTTGGCGGTTAAAGACACTGAGTCTGTCGCCTGGAGAACTGATGGCCTCAATTTGAGACCTGAATTCCACGCAATGAGGTGAACTCCCATTCCTTTCCCCAGCTCCTGCCAACCTAGCAGTTTGAAAGCATGCAAATATGAGTAGATAAATAGGGACCACTTTGGTGAGAAGGAAATTGTGTTCCATGCGCATTTGCCATATAGCCATGCTGACCACATGACCTCGGAAAATATCTTTGGACAACACTGGCTCCCTTGGCCAAGAAATGGAGATGAGCACCATGCCCTAGAGTTGGACATGGGAAACATTTACCTTTTTACATTGCACAACTGCAAGATGTCCAGGACTGACAGACACCCCTCAACCCACCTAAGCTCCATAGAGCCTTATTTATATATCTATTCCCTATAGAAGGCAAGCAGTCTGGGAAGATTCCTGTACTATAGGCAGAATA
Source organism: Protobothrops mucrosquamatus (assembly GCF_001527695.2). Lineage (NCBI taxonomy): Eukaryota > Metazoa > Chordata > Lepidosauria > Squamata > Viperidae > Protobothrops > Protobothrops mucrosquamatus. Next base: position 167,278 of record NW_015387950.1, on the reverse strand, counting down.
CAATAAAGTAGTTAGCATGAACTCTACACATGTGGGTTTAGTTGTCTGCATCTGACAATTTGTCTCATTCCAGGCATGCTATCATGTTCCCTTCTAACTTCAGTTCCCACAGTCTGTCAGAATATAATTATACATTATCTTCAAAAGCATCTCCCACCTTTGCATATTCTGAAATGAAGAGGTGACATCTCCTATCTGTGCTACACAAGTCTTTTTATGTTGGCCTTCCCTAGCCATTCACTTATTTGTCTTATACTGGATTGTTTAAAGTTGTTTTTTCTCTTCTAGTTTTTATTTTGTTTTGAGAAATTATAAACTACTTCTGGGTTCTAAGTAATGTGGTATAGACCTATTTTTTTTTTACAAACAAATGGATTTATTATACAGTCTTATTCTTCCTTGAAAATGCCTTCTACGCTAGAGGAAAAGGGAATAAAAGATGCAGAAATTAATGAAGTGTTTTATTAAAAATCAAAAGTTCATTCTTCTAAAGTAACATCAATTGTTCTCTAAGGCTTCTGTACTGGATCTAGTATACGAAATACTGATAAGCTGCTTTAAAACAAAATCCGTTTCTGACAAGGCTGTGGATCTCATTGAGAAATAGAGAATCCATAATTAACTACTGTATGTCTGAGCCTTGGGGCTGGACTTCTCTCTTCAAAGTACAAGAAACTCAATAGCCAGTCTGCTTCTCTCTAGAAGACTATCCACCTCTCTTCTGTCATCTTTTTCTCTGCTATATCTGCAATATATGTATAAACAATTGTCTCACTGGAGCCATTTCCCAAACCTGATACAAATACCTAGAACCTCAAGTTGGAGGGGAAGATCAAAAATGAAGAAGTTGGAGGAGGGGAGGGGTGGAGAAAAATAACTCTGATAATTTATTTATTTGTTAAATTTATTTGCCACCTATTTCACCGTGGGGTTACTCTGGGTGGCTTACAACAATAGAAAGAAAGAAAGAAGTGAAGAGTGTGAACAGAAGTAGGTTAATAGAACAATAAAATAAACAATGAAAAAGAACACAAGAAACACAACTATAGGATTACTGAAAAAGAAAGATGGAGGGGAAGAGACCAGATGGGGGGGGAGGCGAAGTCTACCATCAACCCAGCAGCCAAAATTATTCTTCATTTTGTTCTAGATCTTGATCTTGACCCTCAGCTCTTGGCCAATGATCAAGTCATGATTGCTGACCAATGCCTTGTTTGTAGAAAACAGATGGATAAGACAGAGATGAAAGCCCATTAAGGCTCCTTCTAACCCGAACTCTCAGTGTACCAGCCATGGAGCTCCCCCTGACCTATTGTTGTACCTGTCTGCTATCCAATAGGGAGGTTTTTCCTATCTTCAATGAACATATTATATTGGTACTATCAAGATCACTGCTTTTCCCCATCAATGTCTTTCTGTTCTAAAATTCCTGCTAGTGTGTTATCCCACATACAAAATGATTCTGAATGTCCAGTTACTAATGTCTTAGCTCAGAATCTAGTACAGAGCTGAGTACAGAGTTGAAGATTGAAGTCTTTGGTCTAGATCAGGGGTGTCAAACTCGCAATGTCACGTGACGTGTCGTGACGTATCACGACTTTTTCTCCATTGCCGGCAATGGGGTGGGCGCGGTTTTGGCATGATGCATCCGGCCCATGGGCCAGCAGTTTGACACCCCTGGTCTAGATGATCCTTTCTGACACTATGATTTGATCATGGGCACCATCTCTGGAAGGCATTGCTATATTTCAGGACTTTGAATTGAAAATGCATTTTGAAGAAGCATACAAAAATCTATCCTGATTTCATCACTAGTCTTTCTCTCTCTCTCCCTGTCTCTCTCTCTCTCTCTCTCCCTCCCTCCCCCTCCCTCCCTCCCTCTCCCCCTCCCTCCCCCTCTCTCCCCCCTCTGTGTGTGTGTGTGTGTGTGTATGTGTTAAAGTGAGAGCAGGCAGAGATAGTCCTCCCCCCCTCTGTGTGTGTGTTAAAGTGAGAGCAGGCAAAGATAGCAAACCAAAGAGATGCTTGATTGCAGATGTTTTTTTTTTATTCTCAAAGAAAAAATGTCTGGCAATTCAATCTAAACTTTATGATCTAGCTTTTGTTAGCAGTAATTCATCAATAAAACCATGAGCTAGGAGTATTTTTTTTGCTTAATGTGGGATGCTATGTATTTATATGCCTACATTTCTCAATCAACTCCTGGCCGTAATTATCCACTGTAGCTGCAGGCCATGAACAGGCCCCAGTTTTCATTCCTTCACTGAACTGTCTTTTCCTTTTTTTAAATAAAATGCTTTTAATTAAAAAATTAATTAAGTGGGAAGCAGGCAGGCTATAAAACAAACCCTAGTCTCTGGCATCATCTGTATTTCCAGGGAGTTTTCTAGTGATCGTATAATCCAGAGAGGCATTCTTGATAATGGTTATTTTAGAAATATGCTTATTTGCCCCCCCCCCAAATAAAGACAAACTGCAGTAATTGGAAATATCCTCAAAGTTTATCTTTCGATAAATAAATATTTTGTGACAAGCTAGGTCTATCAGTCTATCGGGTATTTTAGGAAGAAGTACAGTAGCTCCTTTAAAATAAGTATTTTGTGGCCACACATGTTCCTCATGAGATGTTCTCAAAATTCCAAGCAGGCCCACCACAGGCTGCTCATCTACAGCTAATCCTCGACTTTCAACAGTTTATTTAGTGACCATTCAAAGTTACAATGGCACTAAAAAAAAGTGACTTACAACATACTGTACGTTTTTCACACTTAGGATCGTTGCAAGCTCAGCCAATCTCATTGTATACATGTTGCACTTTGATAATAAAGGTTCATTCATTCATTCATCCCCATGGTCATGTGATCAACATTCAGATGCTTGGCAACTGACTCGTATTTGTGACGGTTGCTGTGTCACAGGGTTACGTGATCCCCTTTTGTGGCCTTCTGACAAGTAAAGTCAGTTGGGGGAGCCCGATTCACTTAACAACCTGTTGCTAACCTAACATCTGAAGTGATTCACTCAGTAACTGTGGCAAGGAAGGCCGTAAAATGGGGCAAAGCTCACTTAACAGTTGTCTCACTTAGCAACAAAATTTTGGGGCTCAGTTTTTGGTTGTAAGTTGAGGACTAGCTATATTGTACACGACCAGCTACAGTGAGTTTCTGGGCCCAATTCAACAAGCTGAGATTTACAATCAAAGCTGTTCATGCCCTAGAACCCCCATACCTCAGAGTATAAAAGGGCAAAGCCAGTTCACCTGCAAGACACGTTAAAGCTCCATTCAGGTAGTAAATTATGTCCTTGCCATCTCTTCACTGATGCTTTCTTCTTGTTGGGGGGGGGGGTTGGTGGATCAAATCTCAGTGCATAGTTCTTTCAAGTGGTCACTTGAGAAGACCAACTCCACTTCAACCCTGCAAGACAAACAGCCAATAGGTTCGCCGTCTGTTGTTTTTGTCTTGCTTTTTGTTCCGTGCTTGTTTTGAAAAATGATGCCATTATTGGCCTGACCTACCTTGAAGTTCTTGGTTTTCCTAGAGTACTGTATCTAGAAACATGTGAGTTGAATTCTTGAGTGATGGAAGAAAGCAAACACACATCAAAGGATATTCTTGGCAGAGAAGTATTAACAGCTAGAATTTAAAAAAGGGAATTTTCAGTCTGTTCCCTTAAAAGGTCTTCTCACCTTTCTTGCCCTTAAATTCTTTACATGCTTTCTATATCCATATATATGCAGAACAGAATAACTACATTCTAAGAACATAACATGGCAATATATATTTTACTAGGGTAGAATTTAATACTAGTGGGCTTAATCTGGTAGAAAAGTTTCAATGTTTCAACTCTTTCCAAATTGCTGAACTGACCCGTTGCATTTATTATTTGTACTCTACCTTTCCTTCAAGAAATTCAGAAGAACTTTATATTCTGATTTTCCCTTTACCATTACAACAATCTTGAAGAAGATCCCCAAGAAAAATTCATGATGGTTGTAATCTAGCTTTCATCCAATTTACTTGATGGTTCAATTCCCTTTCCAAAGCTTTAGCTCCCCCAAAAGACCTAAGACTGGTCCAAGGTAAGTTGCATTAGGTGAAAGGTGTATGTGTGTGTTTATATGCGTTTATTGTTGTGGTTGTGGATAGTTCAACCTTCTTGGCAATTTTGACTTTCTCCTCTCACCTCCCTCCCACGATAACGGGAAGCACTTTTCAAGGACAGCTTAGCCATTTTCCAAGAAAAAGGGAAATATTTCTAAATCATCTTAATTATATTAAGAATAATTATATTATAATGTAGCAAACCCAACATGATTTCTGATATAGTATATGTCTTTTTTGCTTTCTTTTTATAATGATTGATGGAGGCAGGAGGTAGATGTCTTTTCCCCCCAGTGTATTATGTTATATTACTTTTTTTTTTGCAATAAAAAATGTTGAACCCCTGTTAGCATAGGATATCCTTCATTGGAAACAATTCTCCAGTGGATGCTTACAACTTTTAACATGCATTGGCAGTATTCAAACATGACAAATGATTGTTGTTGGTTGGTTTCATAGGATTCCATCCTATTTCCTTCTTGAGCAAAGCTGCAAATAAAAAACACACGGAAGAATTCAATTTGCAAGCTCTTCCAGTTTCAATTTGTGAGCTCTGAGTATCACATTCAAAGCCTGTGACAGCTTTATAAATGCAGCATATTGCGTTTAGATGATCCAAAAAGTTGCAGTTAATAATAATAATAATAAAATGGGAGCCACAGCTTCCGAGCATCTTCTTGGGTGGTGACAGTTAGATGAAGATGTATGATCTCACATATCATAAAGTCTAAGTGCAAAAAAGCAGCTGTTTTTGTAATTTAAACATGTTCAATATATTTCTTCTTGTGCTTTTCGCTGCATGTGATAAACCTCTTGATAAATACAAGTAGCAAGGCTGCAAATAAAAAAAAATCCCCATAATAACTTATTGCAACGATCTTTTTATATCATGCTCACAAAGCTGGGCTAAATGCCTCTGCTGCTAACTGGATATCCAAGGACTGAGAATGGATATCGTAGCAATTGATGACCAGTGCCACATACAGACCCCCAAGCCCCTGAGCTGGGCTTCAAGGCATTTCCAAAATTGCTTCTGAATGGTGATTTTTGAATGCCATAGAGGGGGAACGTTCTAAATACATGTGCATGAAATCATGTTAACTTTAGCTAATGAATTTAATTTTATTGACACATTCATTAAATTATACTAATGTTTTGCTCATTTGGGGTACTGTGATCCTTTTTATGTCACTCAAAACCTGTGTGCAACTGAATGGCCAGTCCTGACCTACATGGACCAACAGGATCAAGCAAAGTTGTTGATAAGTAAAGATTTCTTTTAAAAAAAATAAATCTTGAAACGGTACTCCCTGGAATTTTCTTTCCGGTGCAAGTTGTGTTGTTTTTGTGGGTTTGCCTCAGAGTTTTCACATAACAGCAGTGCTTAGCTTTGTTTCAGGAATGATATGATCAGCATGGTAGCCTTGCTCCCAAAGGTAAATATTACTCCACCTTCTGAAAAAATAGGAACAGCCTTAATCAGAAACATGATAAATATCAAGACCAATATATGCTTTTTATTAGAAACGCCCAACAGAAAAATACTTAGAGCTAGATTCAGGTGGCACTTTTCACTTCGTTTTTCTCTTGGAGAGTATAGCTGAAATTCAGATTGTTTTCTATAATCTATGTGGAATTTCTGTTTCATCAAGGGGATCTATTTCATCTTTTAACGCTCCAGGTGGAAGAAAATCTTTAAGGCAACACAGTGTAAATGATAGCTCATTTCAATGATAGGAGCAGCCCTAATTATTATTTTAAGAAGTCATCCACAATGTTAACATTTGTTGGATGAAAGCAGGCCTAATTTATCAGGCTTAATTTATGCAAATCTCTGCTTTGGTGAGAGTAGCACTGTCAGGCAAGGTGGCTTGCCCTAGGGCACTATATACCCTTGAGCCAGCACTGCATGAATAATGTAAATAAACTCCACGTGAAGAGATGTGGTGGCTCAGTGGCTTTATGACACTGGAGCAGGTTTGTACTCCAGGGGTTAGAGTCCTAGCATTGCATATGGAGCGAGCTCCCATCACTGGCTGCAGCTTATGCCCATCTAGCAGTTCATGTTACATGCAAGTAAATAAATAGGTACCTCTTCAGTGGGAATAATCAGCACTTCAAGTAGCAGTATGAATTCAGCTGGTGCCGGACCTGCCCAAATGCAATGCCTAAATGCATGGTGACATTGCTGGTGGGAAAAGCCACAGGTGACGCTGCAGAATGCCATCTAGTCTTATGAATGTGGAGATAGTCAGCCCCCTATGATGCACTCTGGATAGCGCACAAGCATGAACAGAATAGACTGGCAATTGTTGGGAGCCAAATCACTACTTTGTAATAGCCCCGTAGTCTCCTGGCTAATGTAAAATTGCCAGACACTAAATAAATAAACAAACTCCAGGTTAGGGCTCAAAACACTCTTTCTTCTGTTCCAAATATACCTCCCCATACAGTAGAAAATTGGCCATCTTGTATGATTGTTGGTAAACTTTTGTGCACACATATGTATCCATGATTAGACCTGCTATGCTCAGTCCAGAATACCTTCTCCCACCTCTTTCCTCTTTGGTCTGTGTGTGTGTTTTTTTGTTTTTTGTTTTTTTTGTATACCATCCCATATGTTTTAAACTGAACAAGAATCCAGCTGTATCATGCAACAACATGACACAACAGGATGGGAATTGCCCTTGAAACCAGGGATTGCCAGTGCCTTCGGATAGGAACATTCTCAGCTTGGAATCAAATAACTAACTTCAAGGTAACAATATCGATATGCAGCAAATGACTTCTGGAAGGGAATTGGCTGAGGCACCAGCTGGGGAAAGCATGCAGTTGCAGACAGTCAGTGAAGAAGAGGAGGAACTGCCTCCTGCACCTGATCCAAGAACATGTAGGGCAGAGAAAAGGCAGGAGCAGAGAAGGGCAGCCAGACTATTCAAGAGGAGAAAGTCTCGCCCTTCTTGATGGGCTGCACCGGAATTTGGCTATTTAGCACAGCAGACAGAGGGAGGCATTGCTGGGAACAATGTGCTTGTTTTCTAGCTGGTGTGTTTGGTCATTGTGATTCCTGCCTCACTTTGGATTGACACTGTGTTTGGAATTGAATCGTGCCTTGGAAACTCTGTTCTTTTCTTCCCTCGTGAGCTCTCTTGTTTGTGGATTTAAGTTTGCCTGGTGGATTTATTTTATTTGAGAAACTTTCAAGTGCTTTGTGGACTCTTTGGCCATTGCTCTATGGACTAACCTTAGTCCTCGCATGGCTAGACTTTATTGGGACAGTTCTGGGTTTTGATGAAGAGAATTGCTAGGGAATATTAATAAACTCACTAAACCACAGGTGTGTGTGTGTGTGTGTGTGTGTGAGCTGTGTAGCACATGTTTCCATTGTTAACTATCTGAGTGCTATGAAACATCAGATAAGAAAACAAGTACAGGTAGTCCTTGACTTACAACCATTTGGTTAGTGACAGTTCGAAGTTACAACGGCAGTGAGAAAAGTGACTTATGACCATTTTTCACCCTTATGATTGTTGCAACATGTGATCAAAATTTGGACGCTTGGCATGTGGCTCCTATTTATGACGGTTACAGTGTCCTGGGGACATGTGATCCCCTTTTGCGGCCTTCTGACAAGCAAAGTCAATGCGCAAGCCAGGTTCTCTTATCATCCATTTTACTAACTTAACAACTGCAGTGATTCATTTAACAACTGTGGCAAGAAAGATCATAAAATGGGGGGGGGGGACTCACTTAAACATTGTCTTGCTTAGCAATGGAAATTTTCTTGCACAGATAGTCCTTGACTTATGATCACAATTGTGATCATAAGTCAAGGACTATCTGTACAAGAAAACCCTTCCTCTCAGAATCAAACATAATATAAAGGAAGTATGTTCAAAGCTTGCAGAATTCTGATTAATATTGAAATGAGGAGTGAAAACAGTGGGAAGAGATGGAATCCCACTAGCAATACCATAAAGGTGTCCTGTTAACCATTTTTAGTGGTCCTCACAATACAACCATCATCTCTTCAGCCATTGTTGAAACAATTTGGTCTTTAGCTGTTCAGCTTTGAAAGTAGTGTTTCTTCTCTCTCTACGCAAGTCTTGCCATACAAACAGTCTACAACACCTCTGGGAGGACACTGATGGCAAAGTCAATATTTTTTTTTAAATCCAGCCAGTTCAGCAACAGGCTTCCCTCCCCTCCCTCCCACCCACCCACCCCAAAAAACCCCTTTACCTGCTGGGTAGATGTACCATGAATTGACTTCACTGTAACCATTCTTCTAGCTCAGAGCAACTTTGTATTTGAAAGGACCTCCAGGTCACACCTGGATGCCAGTCATCCTTCCAGGGGCCATGGCTAAACTGTTTTCTAAAAGGTCACAGATCTCACCTTCTGAGAAGAAAGGAAAAAGGGGTTCAGTCTTCCATCTTAATGCAGTTATAGGACACCATTTTGAGCAATATGGTCTTGGGCAGGTGATACTAATTCCAAGTCTTCATCTCAACTACTAATGCTTCCCATATGCATACATTCATGCAGCAAACACGTAGACATGATTATAGCCTGATACGGTCTTTAAAAACTGAAAGGCACATTTCTCACACAAGACAAAGGTACAGAAGCCCTTTTCTTTTCAAAGATTAAACAGCTGTCAGATAAGTTTTTCAACAGCACATCCCATAAAATTTACATTCCCCCCCCCCTCAAAATTAAGATCAATTAAATTTCCTGGGTTACAGCCTTAAAGCTCTAAAATGTTGTTATTCCTGGGGCAGATTTTGGGTGTTCCCAGATGGAGGAACTGTAAATTTTCCTATCAAAAGGCAACTGTTCCATCTGTTTCTTCTTAATTTTTCCCCCCTAAGGTTAAAAAAAAAATGCATTGGAAAAACCTGAGAAGGTTACAAAGGGAAGCCAAAGTTATCTGGGTCTTATGGATGAGTAGGATGATTACTTGATAAAACCTCTCATCTCATCTTGTTCCAGATCAGCTCCACACATTTATTACTACAAAGGAGGATAGAGCAATATTTCAAGACATCAGAGGAAATGCCACCTTTATGTGGCATTTCCAATGTTCTGAAGTTCAGATAGCTTCAGTGTTCAATAAACACCTGCCAAGTTAGAACAGCAGGGAGAAAAATCAATATGCCCACAGCACAAGCAAGAACTGTAAGCAGCCATTACAACAGCATTGTTCTCACCTGTGACAGTATAGCAATGCCTTAGCATTGTCATGAAGTTGCTGAGAGGACACAGAGGGCTTACTAGCTGAAAGATATTCCCATCACATCCTGTACTCACATCGCTTGATGTTATCCATTCACGTGTTACAGTATATGTGAGTAACCTATGGTTTTTTTTTCCTGTTCAGTTGTGTTTTTCAGAAGTGGTTTGTCATTGTCTCCTTCCCAAGGCTGAGAGAAAGTGACAGATCCAAGGTTACCCAACTGGCTTCGTGCCCAAGATGGGACTAGAACTCACAGTCTCCTGGTTTCTAGCCTGATGCTTGAATCACTACACCAAACTGGTTCCCAACCTATATGTATTCAAGTACAAATGGAGATAAGGACTGAGGATTATTTCCAATGATGTAGCACATGGATGGAATGGTTTTGAAAGTCAGCAGCATTCCCTTCTGTAGCAGATGCTGGGGCAACTCTACATACTAAGAGGAACCAAGCTGAAGCAAATGATTCTTCTCACTTTTTCTTCTATCTGCCAGATTCTGTTCTAATGTTCCTCCCCAATGAAAATGTCTATGGAGATTCTCAGTCATCCAGGTCATGGTTGTCCCAAAGGTGCATTTTCAGGAGGCAACTGGAACTTTCTTGTTTTTCTTTGAAGACATTTCACTTCTCATCCAAGAAGCTTCTTCAGCTCTGACTAGATGGTGGGGAATGGAAAGACTTATATTCCATGCAGACAGCTGGTCATTTGCATTCTTTTAGAAAGTCGTTGAAGCCATTTGGAGGTTACCTGGGTCCTCAGGGTCACCTGAATAGTGAGTAGTCAGAACTCAAGAAGCTTGTTGGATGAGAAGTGAAACCTCTTCAAAGAAAAACAAAGTCCACTTGCCTCCTGAAAAAGCACCTTTGGGATCCCCAATAGAGATTTTCTTGGGAGAACCTGGCATTCTGAATCAGGAGCACCATTTCTGAATGTCAATTCAATTTCCAACAACAGTTAAAGTACTTTTATCTTTTTAGACATTTTCTCTGGTGTCATACACCAAATGATACGTTTCCAGAATTTCTACTTTTTCCTTAATTTGTTAAACTTCCCTTTTCATCTGTATTACAGATTCTTCAATTTTTTTATTTATTCTTCCCTCCAGATTCACCAATTTCTCCTCTAGAGATGCTGTCACAGCCATAGCTGAGACAGTGACAGTCTTTCCCAACTTTTCAAATATTTTCGGCAGAACCTTAGGTGTAATCCCAGCTGATTGATCTGTCAGTGATCTTCTCCTCCCTTCTTTCACTGTAGTGGCCATCTCTCTTTTTCTCGCTTCATAATCCCCAAAAAATAAGAACATAAAAAACCATTTTACTTATTCCCCCTCTCCCCTCCTTACTCATTGTTGAAGGATGTCTTGAACCTTAGAGAAGAAAGTGTTTATGAAGGCCTATCTAATGCCGAAGAGAAGTAACTGCTGCAACTTCAGTAAAACCATCTCTCTTTGTGGAACAGGACAGCTCAACTCACACCCAACTCGCCACGGGACAATTTAACAATTCAATTTAATTATTTAAAATAAATAAAAAAACATTTTAATTTTTGTCATTCCACATTTCATTCTGACCCTCCTTTTGCATCCTTTCTTTAATGATTCTATTCCACCATTTTTTTTGATATGAGTGTAACTCTTTGTCCCGCAGCGACTTGACCCTTGATGAGTTGGCCATGGCGAGTTGGCTGTGGCAAATTAGTTATGATGAATTGGCTAGGCTTGCCTCATCCATGCATTTCATGATTCCCGATTTTTACATCCTAAATGCTACTCTTTAATGGGACAAAGAAAGAGCTCTAATGAAGGGAAATAAGTTTTTTAATCTCTGGCCAGCGCCATGAATAATTGTTTTTATAGTCGGTGAAATGTGTGTCCGTACCCTTCACTGATCTCTTTATTAAGAGCAGACACTCTCATACACAATGAAAAAGAGTGGGAAGGAGGAAGTTCTCCACCTGTTTAAGTGGTTTTTTAATTTCACCATGGAACTAATTTGGACTAGAAACTGGGAGACACCTTTCCCCCCGCCCAAAAAATCACTACAATCTGTTCCATGGGTATAGATTCATAACAGCTATTGTAAAATAATTATTTCAAGTGCTTTTCAAGCAAACAGCTGTGCTCATTTGATGAGTAACATAAAGATGAGGGTTGCATCTACCCTTAAACTATTGTTTCCATGAGATTGACCTTACCAAGCAGTTTTAGGCTGGTTCATGGTTGTCTCTCCATTCCTCTTTAGCACAAGCAAAACACTCCTTCCAGATTCAAAGGAAGGGTAAGGGTTTGGCTTCGGCAAGCTTCTCTTGCCACAGGTTGATTAACTTTGTCACCTTGTCAAGGCTGCCAATATTCTTGGAGCAATCGTCCTTGTTGCCATCTGCAAGTCTTCTAGTGTTATTGCAACTTCTTTTCAAAGCCAGCAGACCTTTCCTGCCTTGACAATGTCTGCACAGTCAAAGATTTGTAATTTTAGTAAGACCTGAATATCCTACTGGGTTCGTAATACTTTTTTTATTGCTTATCAAAGTATCTGTACAGTTCTACTCTGTATGTGTACATGGAAAATGTGTTTAGCAATAGGTATGTAGAGATAGTTGTATAATACCTTCCAAACTGGAGGCTGGGGGGAAAAAAACATTCTTCTGCTTCACCTTCATCCTGGTGCCATAAGTGGGTTGCAAGAATACAGACAACCACTCAACAAGAGCAAATAGATTTGCTGCCTTCTAGTCCAGATATAGTAGCCCATGTAAGCACGGGATTCTGGGAATGATCATTTGATAAGGTACTGAAAATGCATGACAAGTTGCAGCATTCTTCATAGAACTGTGAAAATGTTAAATTAGTTCTCTATAAAGCTTTCAACGTTCATGAGTAAAGCTATTCTTCTCACCACAGTTATTATGTAAAAGAACTTAGGTGCTGTGATTCCAGTTCATAGCATCTAAATTATCCTTGTAATTAATATGCATCCTGACAGGAACGCAAGAGCCATTGGCAGATAAAAGAGACAGGAAATGACAGCCTAACCCTAGAAAAGTTGAGAGCATGACAAAAGACAACTCAAAACAACTCGATCTTGATTATGTGTGGTACGAGAAGGATTAGAGAGAAACTCCAGTTATTTATTATTGTTATTTTACCTAAAATAATAGGGTTTCAGTAGTCCTTCTGGTGTCTGTTCCCTGACATGTCCTACCCCCAAAGGGCTGGCATCAATCTGGAAAGTCCCCCACTTCACTCTATTCATAGAGACATTGAACCTTGCTTTTCATCATGGAGATGGCACCAGTTCCTTGGGGCATTCTTTTGTTTGCAGAACTACTCACTGAGGCACTGTGACAATATCAAGAGCAAATGAATATACATATAACAAATCACCACAATGCCATGGTATAACTAACACAACATTTGGTATAAACCCTGCCTCCAGCCAGGAATAGTTCGAAAGCCTTTCAGCCCAAATTACTTTTCTTCATTCTCACAAAAATATGCCAAAGATGTCTGAGATCACAGTATCATTTTTTGACTTTTATAATTCATCTGGGTTGGTCAGAAGAATTTCCTACAAATTGCTCTAGGGTGACTTTTGTTCTGAGTCTGCTGAGAGAAGAGGTGGCTAAATAGACTGTGGAGATCGTTGAGGGCGATGATCCATTGCTGGATAATTAACAGAATTTCATGCAACTTCATGCATTTGACGATGTGGCTAGGAGTCAACAGCAAATTGAGAGATTTGTCAGCTGAAACAACAACTCTGTGGTTGCAAATTGGCAAGTACATATCAGATTTTCAGCTATATACTGGTCAGGTGGAGTGGAATGATCTTGCTATAATTTACCAGTTCCAGGAAGAATTTGCTGATGAAGTAAAGCATGAGGCATACCAAAGAAGTTGGAAGAATTGTTCCAATAATTGATGGGCAATTAGGAGAGCTGAGCCATGGAGAAACAGGATATTTCCTTCCTGAGCTGGTCTACCTCAGAGGGCTGACAGACAGTAGCCGGATGACTGTACAAAGACTTATATAACTTTGTGGAGGATAAGTGCATCAATACCTCTTTACTACTATAGCTTTTTTGAAGCCAAATGTTGGGGGCGGGGGAAGAACCACTGCACAATGTCTATCATCTACCAGTGAGATTTCAACAGATTTTTGCCAGATCCTTTGGCAGATGCCTAAAATTCAAAGTTACTCATCCCAAAGATGATTCTTACAAGCTCTGCTTAAAAGAAAAGTTTGGAGTTGCAAGAATTCCAGCAATTGAATTATTTCCCATGTAGAACAAATATAGCTCCGTACACATTAGAACAGGAACTTTTTGATTTTCCTTTTAAAAGCTTTTCTATGATGTAGAGAGGGAGTAGGTCTTTTTGCTGATCTGAGAATGAAGTACTGTAATGCAATTTGGAAGCAGAATGGATGTTAGATTAAATGGATATTGATCAAATCTAGGGAGTCACTTCCCATGGACAAGCAACTAAGCTGATATCCTGCGCCATGGGCACTTCACACTTATATGCTCCCCACAGTTCTCTCCACATCCATCATTCTTCAAATCCCATGAAATATATGGAAAATCTAGTGAAAAATTAGCATAGGCATGTTTCCTTCTTTAGGCCTCTGGAAAGTGACATTTAAAATGGCCCCTTTCCCAAATAAAACTTATCTCCATCATTTATACAGTCGGACTCTCAGCCAATATCTGTGTTCACACAATCACTTAATTTACTTGGCTATAAATAATTTTGATTAGAAGATGTTGTGGCTTAAGTATGTTGTGTGGATCCAACATGTCTGGTTAGTTCAATGTATTGGGCAAAATCAGAAAAATGGTTAATTTAGTAATGAAGTTAAACATGTTGCAGAAAAGATTGGGAGTGAGTTTCAAGCCTTTTATTGATCAAAGATTGCAATCCTAGCCAAAGTATATTTTTTTACAATAAAACTTAAGTTGTGAACAAGGTTATCTTTTGGTTGCTATGATTCATACTGAAGAAGTGATTTGTTGGAAACTCACCTAAAAATAAAATGAGAACTCTCAGGTGTCCTATTTAATTCCTATCATTTACAGAACTGGTATATAACCTGAAAGCTAAATTTAGTAGTGTTTATATAGTAGGTTATTTACAGAACATCTGGTGTGTGATAAATGTCCCTTTCTTTTTTCCTCTGCTTTGTATTTATGGAGAGTTAGCTAAAATATATACCATGAGTTGGCACAATTGAAAGAACAGTCTTGCAACTCAAGGAGAACAAATAAGGACTTGAGAGTGTGATGTGATCTCATCCTTCACAGTACAATTCTTTATGTGTAGTCAGGAAAAAAGATCCTTTAACTGCAGTAGAATTTATTGATAGGGCAAAAAAAATGTTCAGTACAAAACATGTAGAATTTTTTTTTTTTACCATGCCCCAATTATCTTGGGAAAAACTGCAGACAGATGAACCTAACAATGTTAAACAATATGAGAACTGGCAGATCAACCAATGGGACATGGTTGGGCTGAATATTTTTAGAGCCTTCAAACAAGAAGATGAGCTTTTCTCTAGTTCAAACATGAATAGCTACATGTGTTTGCTCAATGGCTTTTGAAAGCTGGCGGGTACTGACACCTCACACATCTATTTGAATGTGGGCTTAGGCAGAAACAGTCTGAATATGAATAGCTACAGCAAAAACTGTGGAAGGTAGGGAAATCCATCAGCACAGCTCAAGGGAATTGGCTGGATACAGTGCTTTTTTTGTAAAAAAAAAAAAAAAAAAAGGTGCCGGAACTCACACTTGTCATACAACCCGCCTTGCCTACCCTACAAGGTTCCATCCAAAAAAGGTGCCCGAACTCCGTTCTGGGCGTTCTATGAGAAAAAAGTGCCTTGCACTCTTGGTGGTCCCTGCTCTACTGCTCAGCTGTCTACTTCATCTCATATCCACAAGACAGGCTCATGGAACAATCAGGTAGTTGATTTGGCCTAAGACCAGAATCTATGCTTGCATGGTTGTGGTGGAATCTGGACAGCTTGCTTATCAACAGAACTAAACAGGGCTCTCTGCCCATCAGCGGTCAATATTTGGTCTTATGACATTCCTGCTGTTAATGCAAATATATTGGAGGTGGGAATCAACTCTAGGAGCTTTGCTCAGCATTGCTGTCTCTGTCACTACATACAGACAAGCAAAAACCTAGCCCATAGGCAGAGGTAAGCTTTACAGAGCCCTAAAAGTAGATCCAGAATCTACCTCTGTGTATGATGAATGTTGCTCATTAGAGTTTAGTAGTATACAGAATAAAAGAGTTGGAAGGGACCTTAGAGGTCTCTGCTACCTGCTCAAGCAGGAGACCTGATACCATTCCAGGCTAATGGCTGTCCAATCTCTTCTTGAAAACCTCCAGTGATGGGGCACCTAGAACTTCCGAAGGCAAGCCATTCCAATGGTTAATTGTTTTCACTGTCAGGGAATTTCTCCTTAGTTCTAGATTGGATCTCTTTTTTGATAATCTTCTGTTATTTCTTTTTTTAAAGTTTTTTATTTATAATACACTTAAAACAAAAATGGACATAACGTAACATTCCAGTATACGTATTTCAACAATTTGTTCCTCTTCATACATATAGTTCTTAATCTCTATATATACATACATATTTTTCTATACAATACAATATCTAATTTATTTCTCTATATATTAACATACAATTATATATATTTCTATCTTAACACTAGCTTATAACCCGAACAATCCCCCTTGATTCACACCAATAATAAAATTTGACCCAGATTTCAAAATAATCTGACTCTGTCTTGTCCTTCATTTCCATTGTGAGCCTGTCCATATCGGCACACGAAAAAAATTTGTATAAAATCTCTTCTTCTGTTGAAGTTTCTTTATTCCTCCAATTTTGTGCATACGCCAATCTAGCAGCTGTGAAAATGTTTAACATCAGGTAAAATATCCCTTTATCGTATTTCTGTGTAGTTATGCCTAATAAGAAGAGTTCTGGTTTTAGCTCTATCTCTACCATTAATATTTCTTCCAGCCATTTTTTTTTTATCTTATTCCAAAAATCACAAGCTTTTGGGCACTCCCACCACATATGGTAATAGGTCTTCTATTATTTCTTGTCCTGCCCTTAGTACTTTGGAGATTAGGTCGACCCCCTCTTCTCTGTGACAGCACCTCAAATATTTCAAATATTTCAGATCTATGTGACACTCACTCTGATGCCTAGATCCATGAGAGGATATAGTATAAATCAAGAGATATATAAGGAAAACTGCACAAAGCAATCCTGATTTTGTGATTTTGTTTAAAAAAAAAAAGATTTTACAGTGTTTAGTATTCCTGATTAGTAAGTATTTTGCTTATCAAACCAATGCAATTTTGCCCTGAGAGATATATCTTGAGAATGAACCTCTAGCAAATATTTGTTCCCTCTAGTTTTACACCAGACCAAGTCTTGGTCTGAATCATAGCTGTAGGTCTTCTCAGGAATGCTATATTTGAGAAAGTTCAAGCTAGCTGACCCTCTGATAGGAAACAGAAGCCATTTTACTGAAGATAGGAAAGCAGCAACTATTTTGTGTTTCTTTTGATTTGACCCATGAATCAAATAAATTAAAAGCAGGACTGCTGCCATCTTCAAACAAGATGTGACATTCAGCTGAATGAAGTAGCAAAGCGAAGGCAAGAGCAGGTTTTGTTTACAGCTTCAGTTATGAAACAGGAGACAGATTGCTAGCATCTGCAATACTCTCTGTCTGTCTGTTGGGTAATTTCCTTGCATGTAGCTCATATGCCCAAAGAGATCCATGGCTTTGGTTTGTGTGACTTGCTAGAATCCACACAAGAGGTGATGTAAATGCTACAATCTTACTCCCACTTCTCAAACTTCTGGGAGAGGTGCACAAAATCAAAAGCTTAAAATAGGCATACATATATACTGTAGGATTCAGAAGCCTATTCCCCAGGGAAACTCCAGAACATCATTTATCTTCCCTCAGATTAGGGAAAATATAGATTGTAGTTATATTTTGATATGGATTTCAAGAATACAGTAATAGAAAATAGATTTTATTGAGGTTACAGTGATCATAGCTTCCTGGTTTTGTCCAACAGCTATTTGGAACATTTGAATCCACTATCACTTGTTTAAGAAGTTAAATAAGGGGACAACCTACCTGAGTTGAAATATAAAAGTGAGTACATAAGGCATCTAAGGCTGGACTTTAGACATGGATGATCCACTTTGTTTTTCTGCAAAGCCTTGAGAACCACCATCAGAAGATCTTGGAGTCCTAGTGGACAATCACTTAAATATGAGCCAGCAGTGTGCTGCAGCTGCCAAAAAAACCAACACAGTGCTAGGCTGCATTAACAGAGGGATAGAATCAAGATCACATGAAGAGTTAATGGCACTTTATAATGCCTTGGTAAGGCCACACTTGGAATTCTGCATCCAGTTTTGGTTACCACAATGTAAAAAAGATGTTGAGATTCTAGAAAGAGTAAAGAGAAGAGCAACAAAGATGATCAGGGGACTGGAAGCTAAAACTTATAAAGAACGGTTGCTGGAATTGGGCATGTCTAGTTTAATGAAGAGAAGGACCAGGGGTGACATGATAGCAGTGTTCCAATATCTCAGGGGCTGCCACAAAGAGGAGGGAGTCAAACTATTCTCCAAAGCACCTGAAGGCAGGACAAGAAGCAATGGATGGAAACTAATCAAGGAGAGAAGCAACCTAGAACTAAGGAGAAACTTCCTGACAGTTAGAAGAATTAATCAGTGGAACAACCTGCCTCCAGAAGCTGTGAATGCTCCAACACTGGAAGTTTTTAAGAAGAGACTGGACAGCCATTTGTCTGAAATGGTATAGGGTTTCCTGCCTAAGCAGGGGATTGGACTAGATGACCTCTAAGGTCCCTTCCAACTTGATGATGATGATGATGATGATGATGATGATGATAGGATTGGTTTAATCCACAAAAGCCCACCATTTTTTTTTGTAGCCACAACCAAACACATACAAAACCACATATACACAAGAGTTCTAAGGATTGCATTTGGGCTGAAACCCCCCACTTTTGGTGGTGGATTCTTTATTCCTTTTAAAATATTCAAAATAGATGCCTTTTTGCATTTTTCTGATAAACTTAATCCCCTCC
>NW_015387950.1:137198-147268 GCF_001527695.2 Protobothrops mucrosquamatus | reverse complement strand
GTCACCTTTAAAAACTTTCAAGCTCAAGATCTGGGTTTCTTCTTTGGCTGCCCTGGAAGGACAGGCAGGTTCTCTGAAGGCAACATAAAAGGATTGTGGAGACAAGCCTTTTCAGTCACTGCCTCCTTCTATGGATCAGCCTTCCAATAGAAATTTAACAGGACGTAGAAAGGCCTTCAAGATAGAGATGGTTTGAACAGTGTCCTCTTTCACTTGGACTGCTGTTGATTTCATTGTTGTTGTTGTTGTTGTTGTTGTACCTAGGTGCACGTAAAAAAGTAGGAATTTTTGTTTGTTTGTTCCATTTTTCATCTTTGTTGTTTTAACTCTGCTTCCATATGTTAGTTATATAAACTGCACCGTGTCAGCATCAATTAGAGCAGCCTGGCAAATAAATCAATAAAACACCAGGGGTGTCAGTGGCACCGTACTTTCATTCCACATATTCCTTGCATCTTTACAATCACACTTTGCAAGGTAAGTAAGTTCCCTATCAAAATAATAATAATAATAATAATAATAATAATAATAATAATAATAATAATGTTTATGTTTATGTTTGTACCAGGTTCAATTTCTGCATCATTAAAGAGGGAGTGCCAATCCAATACAAAAGATACACCTTTCAGGTGGAAATAATCTACAGACTGCTGTATTTTCTGGTCTCTGAGAAGCCCACTTTGGCCATGTTTGAGAATTACACTCTAAGATAAACAAATATAATTTATTCCAGATAAGAAATCCTAAGGCACTGTTTCATCTAGCTTCATAAATAGATAAAGGTCACATAGTTGGATGCAATGGAGAGAAAATCTATTTACTATATAAACTTACTTGTGAGGGTTGGCAAAGGTATCCCTTGCTGTTTTGATAAAACAAAATTCTTTGCCTCTTGCAAACGGGGCCAGATCCCACACCTGATTCAACAAAGGAGCTGTGAGGTACACAACATCAGCTTGATGACTGCAGCAACAGCACCAAAGCTCTGAAAAAGTCTGACCATTTAAGAGCAAAATAATTGGAGGGATGTTCATGAGCAGGAAAATAAGATGAAGTGCTACCAGATAAAGAATTAAATAAAACCAAACACCCCTATTCCTACAGGATAACATGAGGCTGGTAGTAATTTTCAGCAAGACTATATTCTTAAATGTCTTTTAAAATGTACCTGTTCTGTTCTGTGCATTGGTAAGGCATTGAGACGAGGCAGGTTTAACAACAGTTGCTTCTTTATTTAAGCTTCAACAGAACAACACAAAATGGCGTGGATCCCTTTTATACCCTTTTGCAGGGAGCAGCATCAGCCAATAAATGCAACGTATTTTCCCGCTTTGTGCATGCGCAGTAGGCTGGAGACAGCCTGTCTGGCCCGGGCAGACCACGTGGTCTGCCCGGGTCTCTCTGCAGCTTCCTGCACCTGCTCTGTCAATCACAGGCCCAGGACATAACAGTACCAATCTGGGTTTTTCCCAGATATATTCTTGGGAGGACTTCAGGAGGGTACAGGTGGAATGTTATGTACAGGAATCCTGATGCAGCATTTTTGCTGAAAAAGGTTCCCAATTTCACATCATGGATCTGTAATGTCCAGTGCTAGCATCATAGTCACTGACATGGAAAGAACCTAACACGATAGCCGATCCACGGTATTGTTAACCAGCGTTTGTTAAGTTTGGAGGTGTTAGGTGCTTGTCTGTTTGAATCTAAAGTCCAAGAGCACTTTAACTTCTTCCATTTCTAGTGCTTGGTCTATTTTGTGGTCCCACCAGGTCTTGCTTGCAGGCAAGTAGGGTTTCTTGCAGATCTTTCAATGCACTATTTTTGCTGCTTTGTCATAGTCAATCTTCTTGCAGCAGCTAACAAGATGGGCCCCTCTGTTTCTTCATCTTCTTTGCCGAGGCAGCACTTGCTATCTGTGGCTGTCTTCTCAATTCTGGCTTTGTATACAGTACATTTGTTCTTAAGGCCTGGTCTTACACAGCCAGAATTAACCCGTTTGTCTCATTTTTCAATTTCTTGGTCTTAGCCATAGCCAAATCTTATTGTTATCTGCTTTCAGTGGTGGGATTCAGCCAGTTCGCACCAGTTCGGCAGAAGTGGTAGCTAATTTTTTGTTGCCCAGGCCCAGAATGGACTTCCGAAAGCAGCATCCACACAGAGAACCAGTTGTTCACATATTTGAATCCCACCACTGTCTGCTTTGACGGCTTTTTTTCAAAAAAAAAAAATGTACAGGCCATGTTATGCTTTATCTTGCTTTACCTCACCAGGTCTTCTTTTTATTTTTCATAGTTCAGTTTGGTCTCTTAGATGTTCAGTAAGCCTTGATACAATATACCTGCTTCAGGGCACGTTCTTCACTTTCCTCCAGACATTCTTCTAATTCCCTTCCCCCCCTCCTCTTCAACCAGTGTACATGCAACATTCAACACCCTTCTATTTTTCTTGGTGGTGATGATGATTCCTGAGGTAGATTTAGAAATATTTGACATATTATTAGTATTTGATATATATCAATATGTTAGCCTTTTCTGTTCTTTTTTTAGTTTGCTGTTTGTTTTGTTTTGGTTTTGTAGCTTTTCTTGTATTTGTTTTCCTTTTTTTTAAATAATTTATAATTCAATTTCTTAGTCTGCAACTTATTAAGAAATGAATAAGTAAATTAAATTAAAAATTAAAAGCCCATGATTTTTTGTATTCATTTTTATTTTACAACATTTCTAAACTGCCCCAGATCATCTGACTCTCGCTTAATTCAGTGGCTTGTAAATAATTGCAGTGTTGCGAACACTTAAAATAATAAATGAATCTGTGTGGCCTCTAGACAGATGAAACGGATGAGCTCATTGACATTAGGGTTGGGCAAGAAATAAACATAACACTTGGGCCGTTGGTATGATCTCCGAGCTTGGCAATTTGGCTGCAAACATTTTGTCTCCATTCGGGTGGACATCTTCAGTGTGCTTTGAATTTCAATGAAGATGTCCCCCCCCCCCGAATGGAGATGAAATGTTTGCAGCCAAATTGCCAAGCTCGGAGATCAAAGCAACAGCCCAACTACCATTCTGAGCTACTAATATTCAAACACATTTCAAATATAAATGTCAGGGCCCACTTCAAAACCTCATCCCAAGAAAGCAGGACTCTTGGAACAGTTTCATTTCAAAAGGAACTTTTATTAGGAGAAACTAATAGTAGGCATAATAGGCAGGATCTGAGGGTTTCCTGCTCAGATCAATAGGTTAAAAGAGTCCCAAGCAAACCCCACCCCAATAGTTCATCCGGTCAGTTTGAATGGACCAATCCTCAGGTGTTAAGTCCGCTGTGGGAAAGGAGCTAATAACAGGGTCCATTCCCATACTTGTGACGATGTTGTTGGGTCTTCTTCGCACCTTCCCTTCCAGCGAGAGATAAGCCAGATGGCCGGAGGCACATTCCTTTCTTGCCCCAAGGTAACATCAAGGGAGAGACAGTTCAAAGAGTAAGTTTGTAGAAATAGCAGAAAAGATACATTGTAGTAAAGCGGAGAAACATACCACAACCTTCCCCCCTCCCCCTCAGGAGAAATGGCAGAACCCTCAGGAGGAAATAGAAAGAAGTGAAATAGATTCCACCCCCAGGAAAGGAATGGGTTCTGACAATAACACTTTTAATAAGGACGTTTTAATTTATATATCACAGGGAAGTCTCAAATGTTGTGATAGAGCAACTGCTCGCTGCAGGCTTGAGTAGGCAAAAGTTTTCTATACAGAAACTCCTCAACTTATAACCATGCATTTATCAACTGTTCAAAGCTATACTGGCATTGAAAAAAGTGACTTACGATCTCACATTTATGACCATCGCAGCATCCTACAGTCACCTAATCAAAATTTGGGCACTTGGCAACCAAGCATTTATTTAGGACAGTTGCAAGCATCCTGAGGTCATGTAATTGCCATTTGTGACCTTCCCAGATGGCTTCTGACAGGCAACATCAACGGGATGGGGGGGGGGGAGCCATTCGTTAATGATCATGTGGTTGACTTAACAACTGCAGTGATTCACTTAACAACCATGCCAAAAGCTTTTTTTTAAAAATTGGATGTGACTCACTTAATTTTCTTGCTTAGCAATGGAAATCCTGTCCCTAATATTTTCATAAGCTGAGGATTCATTATTATGCTTTACTGCTGCAAACTTCATTTGGTTCAGAATCATGGTTTGAGATCCAAAGATGCAACCTTTGAATAAAGCCGGTTATGTCCCAGCATATTGTTGAAAATAGGATCTGCCTCAAGGATACAATATTGAGCAACAACCCTATTTCTGCTGGTAGAAATCTAAGACTGGCCCAAGACATTTGGCTGCCCGTGGTGTAGAAGAACACCACCAACAGCCTTCTGCAGAAATTTAAGAGTAATCGTCCCAGAACTTAATAACAGGCAGGGGTGCAAGCTCCCTGGCCCTTACTTAAATTTGAGATACCACTAAAAGTCTAATCAGTCAACTCAAATGGAGGCTTCTTGAGGAAACAGTGCTCTAACTGATCAAATAAAATAGCTGGGTGGCAAACAATCTGGAACGCTGGCAGAGTTACGTCCAGAAGTGCCACACCTTAGAAAGTTAGTAGCATTGCTTTATAAACTTTGTTAGCCAAATAAAATCAGACAACAGAGCCATTACATCATAAGGAAAACATCAATCATTCCTGTACACTCCCTTATTCCCTCCTTCAGTACATCCCATCCAATGCCATGTTTCCCACGCTTGCATGAAATTTGTCCCTGATGGCAAACGCTGATTACAAAAGCAAGATAGCAATAGTTAGGCTAAACAATTTGTTTTTGTTCCAATTACAGAACCCTTCAGGGGCATCCATGGAGGGTGGACAATAAAGTCAAGAGGATGGCCATAACCATCGCATTTTTACGTGCTGTATGCTATTTTGATTCCCTCCTGCAGACGACTGTGATAATTAGGCCAATAGAATGCAGGGTTGGCTGTTTTCACACATTTTGCCACACTTGCCTCAATGCTCACTTGTCACCTGCTGAAACAATGAAAGTGAGCAGAGTAGTGTGAAGCCTGGTGAGCAGAGCAGCCAATATCATAGCTGCTGTCACGGCTGCTTTCTGGGTCAAACAGGGAACTTTCCAAATGGCATTATTTTTGTGACACTTCGAGGAGATATTGATGACATAATCCCCTGCCCAAATGGATAATAAGCTAGTATCGCTGGTATCAGGGCACCAATTCAGAACGTAGAGAGCTGACAGGGTCTTACATTTGTCGCAAGAATCGGCTTTCTCCTTGTGACTGACAGGACCTAGTCAGGCTACTATTTAGGACTCCTAAAATCACAGTCTAAGCCAGATCTGGGCACTTATGCATCTAGCTCTTTGACTGTTCCTGTCTGGTCCATGCGAGGGGACAGCAGTGGGGGACAGCAACCCTCCACAACAATCCAAGTTTCTCATATGGCCCTGGGGAAAATTAACTGCCAGGCCTGACTTAAGCAGACTGTGACACTTTCACTGGCTTCCTTTTCCATTTGTGACCACATTCAGTTTTCTTAAGGAGATATGCCCTATATTCCAGTCTTCCGAATCCAATTTGGACATCTGTCACTTCTTCCATGAATTGTTGAACTATAGATTGCAAAGTTCTGAGCAGTATCTTACTAGCATATGAGATATGTGCAATTGCTTGGTAGTTTAAACATTGTCAGTACTGCCTCTTTTTGATATTGGAATGTAAATACCTTTTCCATTCCCTTATCTCTTTGCCTCCATGTTTTCTGTATCTGCTTACAAGCCCCATGTAGCATTATATATTCTGCTGGTATTTCATCAAATCCTAAAGCTTTGTAATTTTCTAAGGCCATTTAACTTCCAAAATATGTATAGATTTAGTTAGTGACCATACCTTTGTATGTATTGATGTTGAATTTTTTCCTTCCTTCCTTCCTTCCTTCCTTCCTTCCTTCCTTCCTTCTTTCCTTCTTTCCTTCTTTCCTTCCTTACCCCCCTCCCTCCCTCCCTTCCCCCTTTGTTCAGGAAATCAAAGTGTTGTTTATTACACATCCTGTGCCCCTTTTTCTCTACATTAACAACCTTATGAATTAGATTGAGGAGAAAGAGAAAGAGAAAAAGAGAATGAGATTGGGCTGATGATTTCATTCATTTTTTTTAAATTTAAGTTGTCATTTTGCAAAGAGTTTGTGATTTGAGTCACAGAACGAATACCTGCATGAAATAATTTCCTCTACAAATATTTAGGGGCATGCCTATAGATGCAAACAGAACGATCAGAGTAAAACACCAGTATAGTGATCAGCAAAAAGAACTAGAGACTGACAACCCGAGTTAAAGCAAGGATACTTTTAAAAATCTGTATCCTCTGAAGAAAGCAAGTGATTGAACTGAGAAGACAGTTCCCTCCCACAAAATAGAAGGAAGCAGAAGCCAGGCTATAATTAAAACTTCAATCTAAAAAATGGCTAAGGCATAGTACAGAAGGCTTATTTCTTAGAACAGCCATCCGTTAACACAATAACTTAGTTGAAAGTGGGTTATGTTCTTTGGTGTAAAAGAAATGGAAGGTCATAGAATCAGATTCATCAATGTACTACTTTAACTGTATAAGCTATTGAACCGCCAAATAACATTTCAAAATCTTTTATTCTTTAATAAATTCTACTAAAAACATTGATCGTGTTTACCTAACAATTAATGAGTGAATTTGAGCTGGAGGAAGTAGTATTCCAAAGACAGAGGAATAGCCATATCTTAGGCACCAAGTATTTGCTAGAAAAGAGGAAAGGAAGAAGTAGTGAGGGAGGTTTTTTGTGTTTTGGTTTGGTTTTGCTCTATCAGTCTCACATATATTTTTCCTTGGTTAGTACAATTTTTCTTCCTTTCAGTAGTGATGGGAGAGACGTTCTAGAACAGTGGTGGCACACCTATGACACACGTGCCAGAGGTGGCATGCAGAGCCCTCTCTGTGGGCACGTGTGCCATTGCCCCAGCCCCACCTCCCCACGCAGCCCCCTCCTCACCAGCAGACCCCCCCGGAGAGTCGCTCCCAGGCATGGCCCACACGGAGCAGCACAGCCAAAGACATGGCAGCTGGGAAGTGGGGACAAGACTTCGTCCTCAAGCTCCGTCACGCGCAGATGATGCTGTGGATTGCGGGCAGAGGGCGTGTCCATAGCGCTGCAAGGCCGCCTGGGCGATCTGCGTTGGGCTGTGGAGGCAATAGATGGCCCTACGAGGGGTGGGAGGTGGGGCGGGGACAGGGGGTGGAACCGGGTGGTGGTGGTTTTGGGGCACTCAGTATCTAAAAGGTTCACCATCACTGTTCTAGACGATAGCCTTAGAGCTGATATTCATTTTTTTTATAATTCTGGGAGACAAGGTGGGGAAAATATGTTCATATCCACAAATGCCTTTCTCACTTGTCTGAACACTGGAGAAGCAAACACTACAAATATTGTTTCTGATAGCTAGGAAAAGATTTATGAGACTTAATCTTCCCATTAGAGGGAGATTTCAAATATCTAGTGGAATCTGGAAAATTTTTCAAAGAACTATAGAGATCCAACTTACATATAAATTAACATCATTTTTAAAAAATCAAGTATTGGTAAATGTATTGCTTATACATAAGAGGCAATGAACAACTGAATTGAATGAATACAATGAACAGTACTGACATATGCATGAAGTTCTATTAAACAGGTTTTTTTAGTTATCTAATATATTTCTATATCACTCTCTGAAGGAGTTCACACAGTCCAGTAGTTCAGAAGACACTTTCACAAGTGCAAGGCAGAGTTAAAAGGTCTAGGAGATACTAGTAGACAGTGGTGGTCTCCAAAAACTGAACAAAATCAGTGAACTGAGTAAATAGTGGATAATAAAATATTAAAACAAAAGCTGCACAGTGCAAGTCTGTGAATTATGTTTTTATCTCATCAGGTCTAAAAGGAAATAATCCAAGATGAAAATGGGGGTTTGTTGTAGGCTCACCTATTTGTGACAATACAGTACTCTTTTTAAGCCTAGCTTAGACTATGAATGTTCCCTTGTTACTTTATTATCTTATCATTATTAGTATTTAGATTGCTCTGAAGAAAATAAGTAAAGCCAGATGCAAGCTAGATTGTTCCATCCCCCTGCAGAGAAAAAAATTACCAAGTGAGTTTGTCACAGTCAAATATATAAAAGCACAACTGGCTCTTACAACTCTTTGTCAGTGACTACTTATAGGGTCTGCTAATTTGAAATACTAATACTAGGAATTACCCAGTCTCTGAAGAAATTCAGCAGAAATACAAAATGCACAAATAGCAGAAGGCAGTCAGGCATCTCCTATCAAGGGATTTGAGGATCAGATTCAGGTATACCTAGACTTTAGATTCAGTGTAAGAATCAACCTTTGATTCAGTCATAAACTTAAATATCATTGAAATGAGTAAAATATACTATCACAGCTTAAAATAGTGATTGCAGATTTTATCAAGCCTCCTATCTCCCAATTTTTCTAACATTTTGTCCAATCCAGAAATCTAGCAATCTCCAAAATTTTTGAATGAGCCTAAAAAAGGTATTACCTTAATAAGATTTTGGAATGTTCTCTGAGGCCAAAATGTTTTCATGTTGTGATTAAAGGTATCAGTATACCAAGTCTTAAAAGATAGAACATTTCTATACCAGAGAAAGCATCTGTTTATTAGTGCAGTGCTTAAAATAGAACATTTTTCTGCCATCAATATGGTAATTATGACAGGATCCCACACAACAGCTAAGGGCTAAACATTTGTTGTACAGTAAGTCATTAGCATTGATTGCAGGCCCTTGTAGAAGTGATTTTATAGTTATTATGATGAATAGCAGATTTATGTTTCTGCCAAAGACTAAGATGATTTTTGGAATGGATACAAGAAAGGGAGAGTTCAAAAGGTCTTTAAAATATAGTTAGACAACTGTTAACACACCTTACATAATGACTTAATGGCATGTGAATAGGGGTAAATGCTAAACAAATAAATGAACAGAAGGACTTTGCTGCCACCTTCTGACCCATATTTATCAACCTGGGCTAGACAATCAAATAATAGTCTATCTGAAAGAATTAATTATTCCATGAAAAAATAGGCGTGCTATTAAATGTCTTAGAATAAATAAAACACTACCTTGTTTTATCTGGAGGTGTAATGAAAGAGTCCTCACCGTGTTAAGAATGTATTATGCTTTTAAAATGTACTTCGGAGAAGTTGCTTTTTTGAAAATATGCAAATCTCAGTTTGCTCAAACTCTGTTGTTTTTTTTCTTCAAGAATGTGCAAAACACAACATTTGATATGACCTGAAGAGAAAGAAACCAGAGTTTCATCAGAGTATTCAAAAAGGTATAGGAACCTTCTTTTTAAATCTGTCTCTGCACGAACTGAATTGGCATCACATATTTTAATTTTTTTTAATCCCACTTTTGTTTTTGTTTTTTTTGTTGTTTTTTTTTAAATTTTTTATTATTTTCAAATATAACAATATATAAACATAAACTTGATGCATATAAATACAAAACATCAGTACACGAAAGAAAAGATACTTTACGGGTGATCCCGGCTGCCCCCTCTCTGCTTCCCCCTCTTTCACCTACCACCTTCCTCCCTCTAAACTCTCAACCACTCCACCTTCCTCCTTCCACTCCCTACTTCCCAACCTCTTTCTCAAGCACCAGCCGGAAGCAGTTTGGGGTAACAGCCAGGATCATCCTCATAAATATACTTCCAGAATAATTAATAAACACATCAATTCTTATATATTTTTATCCTTTTCCCCCCTCCCCCCCCGGACTTCCCAGAGCTAAACCCAGGAATAATTACAAAATACCGTATTTATCGGCGTATAACACGCACCGGCGTATAACACGCACCTTCATTTTAAGAGGGAAATTTCAAGAAAAAAAAAGCGCCGGCTCGGGAGCGAAAGCAAAAGGGGAGGGGGAGTGGGGCTTCGTTCACACGCGGATCCCCATGCTCGTATTTATTTACCGTATTATGCCCCGGCTGGCGGCGGCGGCGGC